>NW_006399954.1:3737893-3740723 GCF_000299155.1 Elephantulus edwardii
GAGAGAGAGAGAGAGAGAGAGAGAGAGAGAGAGAGAGAGTGTGTGTGTGTACCGTCAAATCAGATCTGACTGGTACAGGAGAAGATTGCCCCTCCTTCTCCAGTGGAGCATCTGGTGGATTCAAACTGTGTACCTCTGCGATTGCAGTGCAGCTTCTTGCCACTAGGCCACCAGAGATCCCCTATTTTTATAATCATGATCATGTTGTTATGTGCTGTTGAGGTGCTTGCAACTCATAGCGACCCTATGCGCAGCAGCTCTGAATCCTGCTCTATCTTAAGCCAAACTCATTGTCTCTTGCACACATACCCCCATTACCCCAGTCACTGAATCAATCCAATTAATTCAGGGTCTTCCTCTCTTATGATGTCCCTCCATCCTTCCAAGCATGTTGTTCCTCTCCAAAGACTGATCCCTCCTTGTAACATGTCCAAAATTTGTCAGACGAAGCTTCAGGATCCTTGCCTCCAAGGAGCAGCCTGGTTCCACCCTCTCCACGTCGAATCTGTTTGTTCTCCTAGCAGTCCTCTTCTCCAGTACCACTACTCAAAGATATCAGTTCTTCTATCATTCTTAGTCATCGTCCAGCTTTATGATTCATAGAAAGTAATTGTGAAGGTGATGGCCTAAATCAGGGACAGCTTAGTCTCCAGATTGACATTGTTGCTTTTCAGTACTCTGGAGAGGTCCTGATGATATTCCCAATGCAATTCATCTTTTGATTTCCTGGCTACTAGTACGATTGTGGAATCAAGCAAATTAAAGGTTAATTACATGATTCTTTTACTGCAAAGTTCTATAATGGTTTTAGTATACAAGATATACAGATAGTGAAAAAATAAGATTTAGGGATTGCATGGTTGACTGCTAATAATACTTATGAAACAACAACTTATTAACTGATGCAGGGAGGGTGAGTTTTAAACTCTTAATGCAGTGAGGTGATTCTTCCTTAGTGTCATGTGTCAACACCCTCTACGTTTCTTGTGCCACAAAGTAATTTCCCATATAATCTCAAAAACTATTATTTTTTATTTAATCCAAGATTTAAGATGAAAGAAATAATGCAAGGAAAAAATAAAAAAGACAAGAAAAAGATGAAAAGAAATACCAAAGTTACTCAGAAGAAGGAATTAAGCAAGCCTTTAATAACAAAATGAGATGGAATGAATTAATTAGCAGGTAATTATAAAGCATAGCAGGAATGGCTAAAGGGGGCAGGCCAGGTGATGATCATTCTTTGGACCATTGAGAAGAAACAAAAATAAGTAAATCAAGCTGTTTATTGGAATATGGCAATATCTAGCCATAAATAATTGATACTGCTATTTTACATGTAATCCTGCAAACAATTAGTGATCCTAAGGATGTTGATAGAATTTATAAAATCTTAAAAAGTTTTTAAAGGCTATTGCCAAAGTTGTATTATTAAATGCCAAACACACAATTGTTGTTCATAAGACTTGAGGAATTAATTATACAACAATAAATAAACTATAGTAGTTTGGTAAGAGCCACTTTAAAATTCACATTCAACATTTGGATGAAAATTTCAGTTGCACAAGGACAACATGACTTAATGTGTCATACATATGTCAGCTGTGTGATTTGTCCACAGAAAAAAAGGTGGATTTTGCTATATGATAGATGATACGGAGGAGCAGAGAGAAAATAATTCTGCTTACCTGTGGTTATCCCCAATTACATCAGAAGAGAATCTGTTCAGAAATTTAACAGAGATACAAGTTTAAAACTATAGAAGGTAAAGTTCTTTAGGACTTTTGTTTCTTGGATGGAAGACAACTCAAACATACAATAATATTCCAAAGTTGTCTGTTTTGTGTCATTCTAGACCACTGCTAAAAGGATAGGAATCGGTTCATTACTCTATTGTTGTTGGGTGCCATTGAGTCAATCCTATGAAGAAGAGATCTGAATCTTTCCTTATTTTGTACTATTATTAATTATGAGTTAAATTAAAATAAAATCATTGACAATTTAAATATTTTCGCCTACCAAGCTGTTGCATACACTAGTTCAGTAGTGAGGATTTTCATTTTCTTGATGTTAAGATCTAATTCAAATTGAAGACTGCATTCTTTGAGATTATACAAAAAGTATCTCAATTCATCTTCACTTTCAGCCAGCCTGTATAATGAAGGCTGTTAGTGAATCCTCCACCAATCATGATGCCATATCCTTCTTAATAAATGAGATTCCAACCTCTCTAATTGTTTCTGCCACATATAGATTAAACAGGTATAGAGGAAAAATTAAATCCTGAAGCACAATCCTTATTTTAAACCATGTAGTATTCCCTTGATGTGTTCAGATAATAAATAACTTGTTGGTATATTTATAGGTTTCACATGAGCACAACTCAGTCTTCTGGGATCCCATTCTTCTTAAGGCTAGTATTATTTCACAGTCACAGGTTAATCCACAGTAAAAAATGCTTTTGCATAGTCGATAAAATACAAATAGATATATTTCTAGTATTCCTTGCTTTCAACCAAGATTCATCTTGCAGCAACAGTTATACCACTGGTTCAATTGCCTATTCAGATTTCAGCTTGAATTTGTCACAGTTTCTTTGTTGATAATAGAATTTTTAAAAATCTATAGTAATATTTCCAACAGAGTGTGGAAACTATAGAATAATATCCTTGATTTCACATGCAAGCAAGATTCTACTGAAGATCATCCAAAAACGACTGGAACAGCACATCAGCAGAGAAATGCCAGAAGTCCAGGCTGGGTTTAGAAGGGGTCGTGGTACTAGGGATATTGTTGCTGATGTTAGATGGATCTTAGCTGAAAGCAGAGAATA
>NW_006399954.1:3741813-3746226 GCF_000299155.1 Elephantulus edwardii
CAAAGACCATGGCCTGTATCAGGCGCACCTTAGTCTCCAGAGAGATACTGTTGCTCCTGAGTACTTTAAAGAGGTCCCTAACAGCAGACTTCCCCATCGCGATACGCTTTTTTATTTCCTGACTGCTGGTGCCAAGAGTGTTGACTGTGGAGCCGAGCAAACTGAAGCTGTGAACAATCTCAATCTCTTCCTTTGAGCTGTGTTGCTGGAGAAGAGTATTGAGGGTACCGTTGGCTGCTAAGAAAACAAACAGTTTCACCCTGGAGAGGGTTAAACCAGGCTGCTCTTTGGAGGCAAGGATTCTGAGGCTTTGTCTGACATACTTTGGACATGTTTGAAAGAGGGTCGTTGGAGAGGGACACCATGCATGGGAGGGTGGAGGGACAGCGCAGAAGGGGAAGACCCTCTATGAGTCAGATTGATTCAGTGACTGGGATAATCGGGGTGGGTGTGTCAGAGATAGTGCGATTGGCACAGGACAGAGCAGAGTTTAGGGATGTTGTACATAGGGTCACTATGAGCCACAAGCAACTTGACGGCACACAACAACAACAGCAACAACATAATACTATTTTACTTATTATTAATGATATTAATATTTTACTTATTCTGATATTAGTGGTACTATTGTTGCTGAGTGTACAACAGTGTCAGAACCAACTAATCCACAGCTGACCCTCCTGTGGGTTTTCAGTGGCAATTAACCGCATTTGAGGAGATTTGTTATTGTAGAGCAACTTCTTGCCACTATGTTTTCTGAGATAGATACAAATAAATAACCTCTGCATGCTCACATCCATTGTTACAATCTTTCAGACAATGCATCTTGTAAGGATCTTTCTCTGACTTTCCACCTTTTTCTGAGTGATGTCTTTTTCCATGAACTTCTCCTTCCTGACAAGAGACCCACATTATGTCAGACAAATTTTCACCATTCTTGCCTCTAAAGAGAATCCAGGTTGCACTTCCTCTATGATAGATTTGTTTGTTCTTTTGACCTCTCATGAAATATTCAGTATTCTTCTCCAACACTACAATTCAATGGCATTAATTCTTTAGTATTCCTTATTCATTGTCCAACTTTCAGATGTAATTGAAAACAGAGTGACTTAGATCAAGTACATCTTGGTCTTAAACTATTATATTTGCACTTCAGCACTTGGAAAAAAAATCTTTGAAAATATATTTTGCCCAATGCAACACTTGTTTTGATATTTTGGGTGCTGCTGTATGGATCTAAGTAAAATTAAACCACAAATATTAAATAGGTGAAAATACTTTGACCTTGGCTTTGGTCAAGCATAGTCCTTAAGTGGCATTTTTGTTTTTTAATATTTTGGTTTTAGTTTTTTTATTTTAATTGTGTTATTAATCAAAGTTTACATTAATGCTAGATTTTCATTTCTTCATTAGTGCACACTTTCCTCTCTCCTCCTCTTTTTACCCCTCCCTCAGTTCAACTTTTAAAAAAATTTCATTCATTGTTGCACAATTACTCTTTTCCCCTCTTCCCCCCAACTCCAGCAGTCATCTTTGCAATGTGCCTCTTATTCTGGACACTTGTATTACATACAGTGCATAATAATATATTTCTTTTAAACATTTCTCTTCTTCATCTTTTCCAATAGAATGATCATTATCCATCCACTCTTTTCCTATTCTCTTCCTAATCCCCATGCCAGTCTTGCTTCATAACAGTGGTATTAAGCAGTATTTGTCCTTTTGAGACTGAGACATTTCACTCAGCTAATGCACTCCAGGGACACCCATAATGTGTAATGCTTTACAAATTCATTGGTTTTCACTGATGCATAGTGTTCCATTGTGTGGATATAAAATGGTTTTTCTATCCATCTGTTTGATGATGGGCACTTGAGTTATTTCCATCTCTTTGCTTTTGTGACTAATGTAGCAATAAACATGATTGTGCATACATCTGTTTGAATGGTGGTTCTGGTTTCTTTAGGGTATATTCCCAACAGTGCAATTGCTGGGTCAAATGATATTTCTATTTCCAAATTTTTGGAAAAAACGACATCAGAGGAAAAACCTCAGAGGATTTAAGAAGTCCTAATCCACAGTATTAACAGTTTTCCAAGCACAATAAAAAACTAACACCCAGGAAAGACAAAACAGATGAATGAGACATTCTAAGAATCAAATCCCTATACACATCAAAAACTTCTCCAAAGGGGTAAAAGATTTTTAACATTTTAAGAGACCTTCTGAAGCACATTTGCAATGCATCATTTGATTTTCTTCCTTGGGTGTTGTGTAGCCAAATACTTGACAACATCAAATATTTTCTCTATTTATCATGATATTGCTTACTGCTTCAATACATATTGTGCAAACTTTTCCAACAGGATTAATGATTCTAGTGTAAGTATGAGTCTTTTATTTTCCTTCACTATACAAGACTATGTTTTGGGGTTTTTTTGTCTTGGGTTGTTTTTTATTTTCTTGTAAATTTAATGTAATATAAAAAATTTTTGTGTTTTATTTCCGTTTAGACTTTAGAAAGTGATTTATTTTATTTCCGTTCATTCACTCTTACAATTTTCTCCCTGCCCATGCCCCCACCCAGTTAGCTCTTTTCTTTGAAAAGTAAAAGAAAAAATCTTTCATTATTAAACAATCCCTCCCTCCAAGTCCACACCACTATGCAGCCTTCATTCTGTCATGACAATAATACCTAATCACATATCCCTTTTAAACACTTTTCTTTGTCATCTGTTTCAATGCAGTATACATTATTTATCTCATCTTTCTCAGTCTCCCCGCAACCCCGATGTCAGTCTCGTTTTATAACAGTGGCACTATATAGTACTTGTCCTTTTGTGACTGAGATATTTCACTCATCATAATGTCCTCCAGGGTCTCCCTTTTTTAATAATATTTCATGAGTTCTTTGTCTTTCAATGCAGCATACTATTCCATTATGTGAATATACCAGAGCTTCTCTACTCATTCTTTTGTTGATGGGCACTTAGCTGATTTCAAACTCCTTGCTATTGTGAACAAAGCCACAATAAACATGGATGTGCTGCTCATTGTACATTTCATTCCTTACATGGAAGTTGATAATCAGAAGCGTGGATTATAATTCATTTCGGTCAGAATCTTTACCTGATGGCATGCATAAGAATCAAATAGATTACATCTGTGCAAAGACTTGGTGGAGAAGTTCAATATCAGCAGTGAAAACCAGGCCAGGTGCTGATTGTGGGACAGACCACCAACTATTCATGTGTAAGTTCAAGCTGAAGTTGAGGAAAATTATATCAAGTCCACGGGAACCAAAACTTGATCTTAAGTTTATCCCACTCGAATTTCAAAACCATCTCAGGAACAAGTTTGAGGCCTTGAGCACCAAAGAGCGTAGACCAAATGAGCTCTGGGAGGATATCAAGAAAATCGTCCATGAAGAATGCAAAAGACAATTACAAAGGCTGAAGAAGAAGAAAAGACCAAGATGGATGTCAGATGAGACTCTGACTATTGCATTGGAGTGCCGAGAAGCCAAAGCTTAAGGAAGAAACCAAGAAATCAAAGAGCTGAAAAGAAAACTTCAAAAGGTAGCTAGGAATGACAAAGCAAGATACTATAATGAAATGTGCAGAGAGCTAGAGTCAGAAAATCAAAAGGGCCAAACTCACTCAGCACTTCTTAGGCTGAAGGAGCTGAAAAACCAAATTCAAACCCTGGGTGACAATACTTAAGGAAACTTCGGGTAGAATGTTAAATGATCCAGGAAGTATCAAAAGAAGATGGAAAGAATACACAGAGTCACTGTATCAGAAGGAATTGGCTGACACAGAAGAATTTCATGAAATGACATATGAGCAAGAGCCTGTGGTGATAAAGGAGGAAGTTCAATTTGCTTTAAAGGAATTGGCAAAAAACAAGGCTCCAGGTATTGACAGCATACCAATTAACATATTTCAACAAACAGACACTGCCTTGGATGTGCTCACTAAGTTGTGTCAAGAAATCTGGAGGAGAGCCAGCTGGCTAACTGACTGAAAAAGATCAATATTTTTTCCCATTCCAAAGAAAGGTGACCCAACGGAGTATAGAAATTATCTAACAATAGCATTGATATCATATGCAAGCAAGAGTCTGCTGAAAATTATCCAAAAACGTTTTTAACAATGTGTCAACAGAGAACCGGCAGATGTGCAGGCTGGATTTAGAAGAGGTCCTGGTACTAGGGATATTATAGCTAATGTTAGATGGATCTTGGCAGAAAGCAGAGAATACCATGAGAGTGTCTATCTGTGCTTCATTGACTATGCAAAGGCTTTTGACTGTGTGGATCACAACAAGCTGGGGCTGACTCTGAGATGAATGGGAATCCCAGAACATTTAATCGTGCTAATGCGAAACCTATACTTGGACCAAGAGGCAGTC
>NW_006399954.1:3746927-3752056 GCF_000299155.1 Elephantulus edwardii
TGTTTGGCAGGGTGGAGGGGCAGCAAAGGAGAGGAAAACTTTCGATGATATGGATCGATTCTGTGACTGGAGTGGTGGGAATAAGTGTGTTTGGGATGGCTAGGTTGGCACAGGATAGAACAGCGTTTCGAGCTCTTGTACATAGGGTCACTATGAGTCGCAAGCGACTCGATGGCACATAACAACAACAAACAAAAATTCTAAGTAATCACCTTTTTATGAGTTTACTGAGATCATACTCATTGTGATATAGCAATTTAGCACTTATATTTAACCTAGTATTTGTAGCTAATTTTGGTCTTAATACTATCTTCCCTCCTATATTTGACTTTATGTTTCTCACTTGATAGCCACATACTTGTGTATTTTAGAAATTAAGTTTGGTCTAATTATTTTTGTATATTTATATGTATAAATATTATTATCACATTATTTCTGGGCTAGAAGGTGAGCTGTTGCAAATAGAAGCATCTGAGAGGCAAAAATTTACTGTCAAAGAAAGACTTCTGTGAATTAAAAAGTTTTTTATGAAAAGTTTCTATTACCAAAATTTTCCATACTGTATCTTGTAATGATAACTATATTCACTAAATTGAATTCATTTCTCCTACCATTATGTTATGTTTTGTTTATCATCATCTATAAATCCTTAAAGCCCATTTTAAACACTTTTACCCAGCACTGAATAAAAATAAATGGTTGCAGAATATAAGGTTATCAATATATTTTCGTATATTTATGTTTGGTAGAGTCAGACATCCTGACTTAGTGTTTACAGACGCTGATGTTTATATTATAATAATGTATACACAGTTAAGTGTGTGTGTATTTGAAGAATGTTTCATTATATCTTTTACTACAACAGAGAAGATTTGTTAAATGGATGAGACAGGCTCACATTTCTTATTTTCTTTCACATCAGACAAGAGAATCATCATTAAATACTCACCATTATTTTTGGGTAAACTCACTCATTGTTGCTCTGCTAGCCCTCTTGTTATAAATGAGTTTAAAAAGAAAAAACCAAAAAACAAAAAAAAACATGCAAATAAACCAAATTCAAGGAGCTAGAACTCATCTGCTGTACCATAACATTAAAGAAAAGATTTCTGGTTGACTAGTGGATAAGAGGTGCTCCTGTCAACACAAAGGCAGGAAGTTTGAATTCATCAACTACTCAATGGGTAAAAGATGGGCAATCTCCTCTCATGAAATTTATAGGCTATGAAAACTCACTGAAGGGTCACCTATAAGTCAGTTCTGATTTGATAGCAATGAGAGAAAGAAAATGGCATAAACCACTCAAAGAAGTGATGCACAAAATTAATTGCTATGAAGTCAATTTCAACTCATAGTGAGTGATGTTATAGGACAAAACACAAGTGCCACTGGTTGTCTGGACTGTATCTTTCCTCCCATCTACTTTATTTTTATTTTATATTAATTTGCCTGCAGAACTCTATACATTGTGTATCATTCATGTACATAACATTTCACACATTTCAGACACAAGGAAGTACTGCTGTGTTTCAAACAATAACTTATATAATTTATGTTTTATATAATTTTTATTTTAAAAAGTATCAGTGCCTACTATTACCCTCTATTTTCAGGTCTCCAAAATGTCTTTCATAATTCCTTCGCCATCTCCCCTTCACTCTTTGAATTCTCTTATCCTACTGATTTCCTCCCCTCCCCTTCCCCTTTTTGACTTTTATCCCCATCTTACTCATTATCCCTCAGGTTGAACATCTTTATGAAAACAGGCTGCCATATCTTTTTTTCCTTATCGGAGCAATCAGTGGGTTCAAACCACTGAACTTTGAGTAAGCAGCTGAGGGCTTAATCACTACGCTTTCAGGGTTCCTAAAGAAGTAACAGATCATTAAAAAACAAACAAACAAACAAAACATCAAACAAACAAACAAAAAATATCTTTGGAGTTGAACATTTGTATGTGTATTTTTTAAAGTTTCACAGAAAGGGCTGTTAAACTGGACTTTTAGTGCTTGATTGAAAGGATCTTGGGAAAGGCTGGGTGAAGGGAAAATGTGTTTTCCACAAAATTTATGAATGAGGGAGGGCAGTAAGGAGAAAGCAGAAGAGGAAATGAGAGCTATAAGGAGGGAAGAAGAAAAGGAGTCAAGTGGACAATGTCTTCACTTTAAAAAGAATGCAGAAGGAAACAAAAGACCTCAATTCATAGGAAAATAAAAGAACTCTAGCTGTCTAACATTAAAAATCATACTTTTGCACTCACATAGAGTTAGGTACAATTAAGTAGATTCCAATTTATAACTGTCGTTGTTATGTGCCTTAGAGTCGCTTGCAATTCATAGTGACTCTATGTACAACAGCCCTAAACCCTGCTCTGTCCTGTGCCAATCTCACTGCCTCTGACACACCCATCCCAATGACCCCAGTCACTGAATCAATCCACCTCATATTGGGTCTTCCCCTTCTGCGCCGTCCCTCCACCCTGCCAAGCATGATGTCCCTCTCCAAGGACCTGTCTCTCCTTACAACATGTCCAAAGTATGTGAGACGAAGCCTCAGAATCCTTGCCTCCAAGGAGCAGCCTGGTTTAACCCTCTCCAGGATGAATCTGTTTCTTTTCTTGGCAATCCATGGTACATTCAATACTCTTCTCCAGTGCCATAGCTCAAAGGCATCAATTCTCCTTCTATCCTCCTTGGTCATTGTCCAACTCTCTGATGCATAACAAGTGATTGCAAAGACCATAGCCTGTATCAGACACACCTTGGTCTCCAAAATGACACCACTGCTCTTCAGTACCCTGGAGAGGTCCCTAACAGCAGACTTTCCCATGGCAATGTGCCTTTTAATTTCCTGGCTCCTGGTGCCAAGACTGTTGACCATGGAGCCAAGCAAACTAAAGCTGTGTACAATCTCAATCCTTCACCATCCATCCTGATGCTGCCAATTGGTCCAGTGGTGAGAATCTTTGTCTTCTTGATATTGAGCTTCAATCCATATTGAAGGCTGCAGTCCTTGACCCTCTGCAGCAAGCATTTCAGGTCCTCCTCAGTTTCAGCAAGCAGGGTTGTGTCATCTGCATAATGCAGATTGTTAATAGAACTTCCACCAGTCCTGATGCCACACTTCTCATAGAGCCCAGCCTCTCGGATAATCTGTTCTGCATATAGGTTGAAAAGATACGGAGATAGGACACATCCCTGGCATACACCTTTCCCAATTTTGAACCAAGCAGGGTTTCTTTGCTCTGTTCTAACGACTGACTCTTGGTACAAGTATAGGTTTCGCATTAGCACGATCAAGTATTCTGGGATTCCCATTCTTTTCAGAGTCAGTCACAGTTTGTTATGATCCACACAGTCATATGCCTTTGCATAATCAATGAAACACACAGATAGACATTCTTCTGGTATTCTCTGCTTTCAGCTAAGGTCCATCTGACATCAGCTACAATATCCCTAGTACCCCGACCCCTTCTAAACCCAGCCTGGACTTCTGGCATTTCTCTGCTGATGTGCTGCTCCAGTCGTTTTTGGATAATCTTCAGTAGAGTCTTGCTTGCATGCAAAATCAGTGATATTGTTCTCTAGTTTCCATGCGCTGTTGGGTCACCCTTCTTCAGAATGGGAACAAATATAGATCTCTTCCAGTCAGTTGGCCAAGCGGTTGTTCTCTAGATTTCTTGGCACAACTTGGTGAGCACATCCAGGGCAGCATCTGTTAGCTGAAATATGGTGTAGCGTCTATTCCTGGAGCCTTATTTTTTGCTATTTCCTTCAAAAATGCTTAAACTTCTTCCTTCATCACCATAGGCTCTTGTTCATATGTGATTTCATTAAATTCTTCTGTGTCTGCCAGTTCCTTTTCATACAGTGACTCAGTATATTCTTTCCATCTTCTTTTAATACATCCTGGATCATTTACTATTCTGTCTAAAGCATCCTTGATTATAACAACTCGAGGTTTAAATTTGTTCTTCAGTTACTTGAAATACTCTATTTATATGTACTAGAACAAAACACCAGTAAGTCCTGTAACATTCTTAGTAGTTGTTACATTTAAAACCATTGTCAAAGCCACTGTGTCGATCAGCCTCATTGAGTGTATTCCTTTTTTTCAATTCCTGCTTTCATCCATCTACTTTTCGAAGAATGATGTCCTTCTCTAGAGATTAGGCCTTATGTGCTCATTTTTATAACAGTCTTTGGTATATTCAGTATTCTTCACCAAAGCTATAAGTAAAAAACATCAATTCTTTGGTTTTCCTTATTAATTCTCCACAGGCTTTTACAGATAAGGTGACTGAAAATGCCAGGTCAGTGCTCCTTAGACCTCATCGTGACATAATTGTTCTTTAAGATATTAAAAACATAATTTGTTTCAAATCTGATCAGTGAAGAATATCATTTGACTTCTTTACTGCTGTTTCTATGGGCATCCTTTGTACACAATCAAGTAAAATTTAATCCTTGACAACTGCAGTCTTTTCTATTTGTCATGATGTTGCTTATGAGATCAGTTGTGAAGATTCTGTTTTCTCTTCATTGAGTTATGATCCATACTGATACAGAGGTATGTAGTCAATGTAGTATGTAGTAAATGTCTGAAGACCTTTTTTGCTTTTAGTAAGCCAAGTTGAAGCTTCTGCATATCACAGTTTGTTAATAAGTCTTCCTCCAATCTCAATACAATGTTATTTAGATAGTGAAGTTTCTCACATATTTGCACTGAATACAGATTAAATAAGTATGGTGAAATGATAAGGCATTGCTGTACACTTTCCTTATTTAAAAAACAAAAGCAAGTACAACAGCCATCCAAATGTCTCTTCTTCAATGTGCAGTATCCCTTTCCCTACCCTGTACCATACTCATGATTTCCATCACAATCAAGCTCATTTTTGTAATCACTTTGTCAATCCATCTCATTGGGGACCTTCCTCTCTTTCATTCACCCTCTACCTTTATGAGCATTATGTCTTCTTCAAGAACTGTCCCCTTATGACCACATGATGTGAGACAAAATTTCATCAGCTTTACCTCAAAAATCAGTTTGGTTGAAATTCTTCCAAGACATATTTCTTTGTTCTTTTGGCAATTTATGGTATAGTCAATACTCTTCACCAGCACCAC
>NW_006399954.1:3752456-3753508 GCF_000299155.1 Elephantulus edwardii
CTCAATTTTAATCAGCAATTGAAAATTATGAAAAGTGTGTCTCATTCATGCCACTAAGGACAGCTCTGTTTTATGGAGGCAGATCTTCCTGTGTCCTATTTTGTGTGGCTTCTTACCTCAAGGGATTATCTTCTGGAATTATGTCAGAAAAGGTTCTACTGCTATTCATAAAGTTTTCTCTGGTAGCTGAACCTCTGTTGAACTTCTGAGGATGTAAATCTTAATGCAAGCTAATTGGCATATTTTGCAAGCATGAAGCACCTGGTGCATTTAAACTTTTCTGTTAACATTCCAACACAGAATGCACTACAGCACCAAAGACCCTTAACACATACCCACAGAAAATGCTTGCAGTATGATCTGTTTACCTGAACTTCAAAAAGAGCTAGGACTAAGTTATGTTAATAGAAACAAAGTGTTGTCTCTATGTTAGGGGAGAAATTGAAAAGTGAATTTTCTAGGGCAATGAATGTTGTGGTGGTGGTGGTAGACTATCAAGTTGGAACTAACTCATAGCTGATTCTCCAGCGAGTTATCAGAGGCAATAAATCACACAATAGGAGACTGCTCGTCTTTCTCCTGTGGAGCAGCTGCTGAATTCTAATGGCCTGTGTCGGGGTTGGTAGGGTAACTTCTTGCCACTAAGCAAGACACACGTTTGATATCTTGATTCTGATAATGAGTATATGGTTGTAAACATTTAAAATCTATGTAACTTTGTCTTTAGAATATGTACATTTCACTCATTGTAAAGTATAATGTGCATAGTCTAATGGTAATTAATTTTATGAAACAATGCATGGGAATGATTGGATAAAACTCAGTGTGAATGATGAATAATAGTGTGAAATTCAATGTATGCTAACTTTGTAAGAGAATCAATATAAAATAAATATTTTTTAAAAAGTTTATCCAGAAAAAAGAAAAAGAGTAGGGCAAAAAAGTACTTTTTTAAAAATATAATTTTTTAAAGATAAGCAAATAAATCACATATAATCCTACTTCCAAAATGTTATTCATGATAAAGTCAGGACAAAATTGGTAGTATATTT
>NW_006399954.1:3754621-3755240 GCF_000299155.1 Elephantulus edwardii
GTCGCAAATGACTCGACGGCACATAACAACAACAACAAAAGTTATTATAGAAAATGTAAAACATATAGACAGTACAAATAACAGTAAAAAATCACCAGTACTCTGTTTCCATAGAAATAGTTACTATCAACTCACTTAAAAGCTTTAGACCTCCACTGATAGCCATATGAAGAATGCATATTCCAGTCTTAGTGTAGACTTGATTTTATTTAGTCACAAAAAAAAAGAATCATTTACATGTGACTCTCTAGTTTACCTTTCTTACTATTTGAAGTTAGCTGAAACCAAGACAAAGAAGTCAAATGGATACACTTAAGTTTCTTAGGTGGTTTTAATTTGTTCGTTTGGACTTTGGTTTTGGTTCTTAAATGACAAGAAAAAATAATGCAGCCTATAGAGCTCATTCTGGCATGAACTTGTCCTGTACGAAGTCATCCTCGCTTTTTAGCACTTTGAGGAGGTCTTTTTACAGTATATTTGCCTAATATAATACATCTTTTTTTTATATAAATATCGATAGCTATAGAGAAAATTCAGGCTTTTTGTTCATAGGGTTGCTGAGTGGTGCTCGACTCAAAGGCCATCAACAACAACAACACATCTTTTGATTTTTTTGACC
>NW_006399954.1:3756985-3758931 GCF_000299155.1 Elephantulus edwardii
CGCTGTAGCAGGTTTTCAGAGGCAGTTTAATCTCATGCGAGTAGATGGCCCATCTTTCTTCCTCAGAATAGCTGGTGGATTTAAACTACTTGCCTCTGGGATTACAGCACTACTCCTTCCTCTTTACCCCTTATGCTGTTTATTGTGTGTTACTACTTTATCTAGGGATCTTTCCATTTTCCCAAGGGGTCAAATCTAAGCAAACTTCACTAAAAACAAAATCAAACAAAAAAAAACCAACCCAACATGGAAAGAATTGTGTTTTCATTGTAAAGAATTAACTTGCCTCAGGAGTAACGATTGTGAAAAATTCTACATCACTTGGAAAAGGCTGACGAGCATTGTGCTGGATGCACTACCGTAGTCTCATAAGGACAAATATTGCATAAGACCATTATTGTAAAATCAGAAGGGTAATTAGAACTCTGTGAAGGAGTGATGATGGTTAGGGGTGAAACCGCAAGGTTGCACAGTTTGATGGAAGGGGTGGGGAAGCATATGGGAAGGATCAAGTGAAAAGACAGGATAATGTTGGGCAAGGTCCAATGGTGATTGAGTTTATAAAACATACTGCATGATTGTATAAAACACAGCGTGAATGAAGATTAGTGTGAAACATAATGTATATAAACTTTGCAAGCAAATCAATGTAAAAATAATATAAATTAGAATTTCTGTGAATGATATTTAAAAGATTGTATAGAACACAATGTATACGAACGAAACATAAGATAAAGAAATTATTCTATGAAACGCTAAAAAATATTTAGGAAATCACATGCATGAAAATATGAGTAAGTCACGTATGTTTTATTGCAGAAAAACGAAGGAAAAAAAGATGTTTACACAGATTAAGAAACAGCATTGAATCATACTAAATAACTGTCGTTAAATATTTTGTTGTTGTTTTCTCTTTGCCTCACATATGCCAAGTCTCCGCACCCCCCACCCCCAGCGCTCGCCTTTTACCAGTTAAATTTTGCTGGATGCTAGCTTCAGTCTCTTCTCTCATGCGAAGCAATTCATTATCTGTCCCAACTTGTTCAAACTTGCAAATCCTTACACCACTGCGTAGTCTGCAAAAGCCCTCATTGTCTCATTCTTACTTCACACTTATAGATGACCAATTTTTAAAAATGTGAAATATATACAATTTGGAGAATTCCCTATAAGAGGAAATATACTAATATAAAATAAATCCAACGTGAAGTAGAAGATTTATCTAAAAGGAGCAAAAAAAAAAATCACAACAAAGAAATAACATAGGGATTTAATACATACCATAACAACACAAAATTTAAAAGTTAACCAAACTATTTTTCAGATTAGCAGTATATAATTTCTAGATGACTTTCCTTTTATTCATATATTATTTGAATGTTTTCAATGCAGTAATTTTGTAACATCTTCCAAAGAAACATTTGGAAAATAATTTAGTCTTTCTTTTTAGCATCTTAGTGGGAACCAGTGGTGTTAGGTTATTGAATTATTCATTACTGATAATTTAATGTAAAATTTTAGACTTGTCAATTTCAGGAAAATCTTCAATTCTTTTAAAATATGAAATGTCTTGGGACATTTCAACTTTTCTTGTGAGTTAAATATTCTTTAACACTACTCATTTAAAAAAATACATTTAGTATCTGAATTCCAAAGTGAGTAGTTCATGTAATATTACCAAAAATTTATTTTTCCAGTGTGTTCACGTGATCAGTGTTTAGACTATTTCTAAGGGCTTGCCTGAAGTCATTCTCTATAAGAGCTATGAGTAGAATAAACAATAAACACATACACATGTCCTTATAAAACCAAACTGAATGCATTCTCAACCTACTCTCCAGATTAAATAAAAATATCACAGTCTGCTGTTCAGTTGACTCCAACCCACTGTTGTTTTTGTTAAGTGTCATTAAGTTGGTTATGACTCATAGTGACCCTATGAGCAA
>NW_006399954.1:3759891-3761346 GCF_000299155.1 Elephantulus edwardii
TTCAGCTTTTTGAGGCAGCACCAAACTGCCTTCCAGAATGGTTACACCATTTCACAATCCCACCAACAATGTATAAGAGTTCCTATCTCACCACATCCTCTCCGACATTTATTACTTGCTGTCCTGTTAAACTTTGCCACTGCCACTGGAATGAGATATTCTCTCCTGGTGCTTTTGATTTGCATTTCTCTTATTGACAGTGATTTTGAGTATTTCTTCATGTCTCTGTTGGGTATTTGAGTATCTTCCTCTGTGAAGTTCTTTCCATGTAATTGGGTTATCAGTCCTTTTCTTGTAAAGGCCCAGGAATATTCTGTATACTTACATTATTAGACTCTTGTCTGAGATGGTATTACCAAATGTTTGTTACCAGTTGGTAGGTTTCCTTTTCACCCTGTTAGAAAAAGTTTTTGATGCACACATGGAATTAATCTTAGAAGATCCCATTCTCCAATTTTATCATCTTCAGATTGTGCATTTCTGTCTCTATTTGGCAGTTTCTTTATACCATGGACTAGTGCGTCTAAGCTTTATCCCAGTCTGTCTCTTATAAACTGTATGGTTTGGGGCTTTACTCCAAAGTCTCTGATCCACCTTGAGTTAGTATTTGTGTATGGTGTAAGAGGTGGATCCTGTTTCAGCTTTCTGCAGGTGAAAGTCCAGTTTTGCCAACACCATTTGTTGAAGAGGTTATCATTTCCCCACTTCACAGCTTTGATTTCCTTGTTCAATAGTTTTTAAACTGACATCATTGCTATAGTCAGCACTCTGGAGAGGTCCTTGACAGCAGATTTCTCCCCTGCAACAGGTTTTTATTATGTCTTGACTGCTGCCGCTGTGACTGTGGATCCAAATAAAATGTAAAAGTTGATAACTTCAATCTTTTCTACATCTATCATGATGCTGATGTGTTTATCAGGTTTTTAAAGACCTGTTATTTAGGAAATAGATGGCCTATCCTGCTTCCTCTTGTTGTTGTAAACTGTCAAGATGGAACTGACTCGTAGCTGACCCTCCAGCAGGTTTTCATAGGCAGGTAATTGCATGGGATGAGATTGCCCATCCTTCTCCCACAGAACAGTTGGTGGCCTTAAACTATGTGCCTTCAAGATTGCAGCACAGCGTGCAGCTGGTCTATCTTAAGCAAGGATCTCCACCAAAACCTGTCCACCATGGGTAACCTTATGGGATCCGACACACCAGTGGCACATCTTTCATTGTCACAGCAACCTCAAGTTAATTTAGTAAACTGACAGTACAAACTGACAAACAAGTGATATATCACTTAGAACTATGCATGTGAGAGTTGGGTAATGAATAAGGATGACAGAAATAGAATTTATGCCTTTGAGCTGTACTATTGAAGAATAGCACTGAACATTCCATGGACTGCCAAGAGAACAAACAGATAAGTCTTGGAGAGGGAGCCAGAGTCCTCTTTGGAGGCAAGAATGG
>NW_006399954.1:3761876-3768511 GCF_000299155.1 Elephantulus edwardii
AAGAGAATAAAGTCCAGTGGTTCATTTTCCAGCTAAATAATATCAGGTTTTTATGGGGAACAATAACACTAGAGAGATTTATACTCCTTAGAACAACCAACAATTTGAGATCAAAAAGGCAGCATTTGCCAAAAAATGGTTTGGCAAGGAGGAACGGAAAAAGGAAAAGGAGAGGGGAAGTAGATTGAGTGATGTTACATTAGGGAAACTGCAATCAATGACAGTAAATAAAATGTAAAAGAATTATCAGACTGACAACGGATCTGTTCTATAAACCTTCATCAATTCACAATAAAAAGATTAGGATAAAAGGAGGAAAAAATAAAAAATAAAACTGAAAAGGACAGAAGTCTTTACCCATTACTGCTAGCATAGCTTACTTTTGCAAATTTTACATAAACAATTGGTAAGTGAATGCATAACTCCCAGGCTTCAAACGTTTAAGTAAGTGAGAGTTTCCAATGCTTAAAGCTCTTTTGCTTCCTCGTAATCAGTCCCTCTGTTAATCTATATTTGTTCCTTCCTTTAATTAACATTTCATCCATAAAGATTCTGTATTTTCATCCTTCTTTGTTTTGCTTAAAACTTGTCATGATGAGCCCCATGCCCAGTGTCTGATATAGTTGCTAATTTACAGTAAATACAAGATTGTTGTTGTGTACTGTAGAATTAGAACTAACCCATAGCTGACCTTCCATCAGGTTTTCATAGATAAATCATAGCATAGAAAGAGATTTCCCAATATTCTCCTATGAAGCAGACATTTTTCAAATTGGATGTTTAGCTAAGGGTCAATTCAAACTTGTAGACAATGAGTGGCTGAGTGATTAAATATGTAAAGACAAAACCTGATTTTATTTGGATAAGTAGCTGTGAATTAAAGTTGCCCTATTCATTGGAACAGATGAAAGAAAGAACTATTTAAAATGTATATGTGATTAAGCACTATACATATTACCACAGCCCCAAATAAGGGATATATCATTGCAAAAAAGAATCAGGTAGAGAGAAGATAGGTAATTATTCAATAATGAATTAATATTTCTTTTAAAAGTGAACTGGAGGAGGCAGAAGAGAGGGTGAGGGAGTAAAATATACAAAAAATGAATGAATGAAAGTCCAACTTCTCAGTAAATGTTTATTAAAATCACATTTAAAATAATTTTATTAAAATGTAATAATAGTTAAAATTGTAATTAGTTTTTCAGGCTTTTTTTTTCTTCTTTCTCCAATTACCTTCAAGTGAATGAGCTTTAGTAAACTGTCATGATGTAGCTACCATGTGGAAGTTTTCTGAATAGATAATTGGTACAAACTATATGCAAAGGCATTTGACTAGAAACTATCGCTAACATGGAAAAGAATGTGAATCTCAGAACATTTAACTGTACTACTGTAAAGTCTATACCAAGACCAAGAAGCTGTTGTCTTCATCTACAAACTATTTTAAGCAGATGACACAGGCTCGCTTGCAGAAAGTGAGAAGAACTTGAAATGCTTCCTGCAGAAGATCAAGGACTCTAGCCTTCAATATGGATTATATCTCAGTTTAAGAACTGAAGGACTTCTGAGGGACTCAGGAATCCTGACACCATAGATTTTCCACATACTCTCTTACACATCAAATAGATGTTTTCTTTCTGAGGACCATGTAACTACTTTAACAATTGAGTGTATTGTGAAATAGACCTATGGTGCCAATGGGTCATGTTTGGTAAGGAGGTTATAGTGAACAGAATTCTACAGATTCTAGATACGATGGATCCATTCCATATGGACTAATAAAAGGACATATCTTCTTTAAGGTTTGGCCCGTGAGTGATTTTGGATTTCTGGGAGACAATCCCAATGGCCACAGACTTTCTGATGGTGGTTGTTGTTTTGTTGTTAAGTGCTATCGAGTCGCAGGCGACTTATAGCGACCCTATGAAGGAGAGTCCTCGACGCTTGGGTGCATTTCATCCTCTCTCCAGGTTCATAGGGTTTCCGGAGGCAAGCTATTATGGAAGTGGATGCCACTACTCCTTCCAAGCTTGTTTTACCACCCCACTCTCTGTCCACATTGGGTAGCCAACCATTAACACATTTGACACATCAGTGTCACAGTGTTCAGCCTCACAGCAACCAAAAATGACTGCGGTATGGCAACTTGTACACCAGGTCTATACTACCTAGAGGAATGTCTGAACAAAAAAAAATGAAAGACAGGCCCAAGGGCCGTGGATTAAAAGTCACCCACCTTTGGCTTGGTAGCATCGCTTTCTGTCCACTGGGCCAGCTGATCTCTCTATGTTGATATTATTGTTGTTAAGTGCAGTCAAGCCACAGGCGACTCATAGCAACCCTATGAGGGAATGTCCTTGACACTTGGGTGCCTTTCATCCTCTCTCCAGGTTCATAGGGCTTTCAGAGGCAAGCTATTACAGAAGTGGATGCCACTCCTCCTTCCAAGCTTGTTTTAATCGGGGAGCTCCAGCCCACTTTCTGTCCACATTGGGTAGCCAGCCATTGACGCATTTTACACATTCTGATGATTAGCAAGCATTTATTCATTTGATTTATTATCTCATGTTCAAGTGAACTTATTATATTGTCATTGTAACCCTGTCAGCCTGTATTTACCAATAAATTATTATTCAATTTTGCCAAAAATAAATATGAATTATATCTCAACATTAAGAAAACGGAGGGTGGGAGAGGTTGGAAGCAGAGGGATGTGGATGGGCAGGAGGAGGGGTTGTACAATTTGATGTGTGGGGGAGAGAAGGAAAATTGAAAGAATTTGTTCAAATTTGTATTTGAGTTTTGTAAATAAACTAGTGGGGGTGGGGGAGAAAGAAAACAGAGGTCCTTCCCAGTGGGCCAATAGGTGGATAGTTGGAGAAAGAATTAAAACTGTCAATAATTTCTTACTTGGATTTTACTTGGTTCCACGATCAACCACCAAGCTAGATACGTCAGGAGATCAAGAGACACACTGCTCTGGGCAAGTTCACTGTCCATAACTTCTCCAAAATACTGAAGGACATGGATGTCAGTTTTAAGATTAAGGTCTGCCTGACTCAGACCATGGTTATTTCAATCACTTGTTCTACATCTGCAATCTAGATAATGAATAAATATAATAGAAGAAGAATAGATGCCTTTGAATTGTGGTGTTGGAGAACAGTACTGAATATACCATGAATTGTCCAAAAACAAACAGATATGTACAGGCAAAAATCAGCCAGCGTGTTTCTTGGACAAGGATGACAACCTTCCTCCCCAACACTATGCATATGTTGCTAGGAGAGGCTATTCCTTGGGAAGGAGAGTCAGAGAAAGAGAGGAAGACTCCAATGAGATGGATTGACACAGTAACTGCAGCAGTGTGATGGCACAGGATAGGACAGGGTTCAGCTCTGTTGTTTATAGAGTTGCTTTGAGTTGTATCTGATAGGACAGCACCTACAAACAACAGCAACTACTTAACCTTCCTTCTTCATCTCTTCCTCTATCATGTTACCTGAATTCAAATGGTAGAGCTCTACTCATCATCTTGGACTGTGAGGGAAGGAAATGCACACAAGCGGAAATGTCAGTGAGTAAAAAGTTCTGGAGACCTGCCCCCCTCCCCGAAAACTCTGAGAAGCAGAAGCACAGTTTTGAGCTACTCACTCCTACAAAATATTTTATCAAAGAAATAATAGCTATCTCATTTAAATCACTTCATGTTTTTGTCATGTGCACTGAATTTAGTGCAGTTTTCTACCTTGCTCTATAATAAACATGCCAAGTGTCTAGCATATTTTCAGGCAAATAATTTATGCTTAATATTAGTAGATGCTCAATATTTTACCTAGATTTTTTTCCCTTACTCTCAAAATATATCTAATACTTTTGTTAAAATATTGGTTATATTATGAACTGCCAAAAGAACAAACAAATATATCTGGGAAGAAGTGCAGTTACTTAAAAGCAAAGATTGTGAGGCTTCCTCTCACTCATTTTGAACATGTTGCCAGGAGAATTGTACAAGATTTCTAAGGTTTCTATCTGTCAAGGTACAAAAGTCATGAGTTAGAATTGTAACCCCAAACCAATTACTATAACTTAATATTATCTTATAAATCTGTTCATTCCTGTTAATGCTTGTTTTCCCTAAAAAATATTCCTAATGACAGGATATAATACATTCTCTATGTATTATATTATATTGTATGCGTATTGATCTCTTTTATAAACTGTTGGTTGAAACTTCGAGGATAGGATGAATATGTTGTTACTTTACAGACTTCAAAGTGCCAAAAATCAATCTCATTTCCATCGAGTCATAGAATTGACTCATACTTGACCCTCCAGTAAGTTTTTGAAGCTGTACATAACACAAGAGATTGCTATCTTTCTTCCCTAGAGCCATGGGTGAATTTGAACTGCCAGAGAGTCAACACCTTTGTGTTATAACTTAGAAAAGATCTTTATATGAATCTGGAGAAGAAAATACCTGCTTTTTGTTTTCATTTCATAGCATAACTTGTGTGGATTACAAAATAATCAGATTGTATCCTTCCAATAGAGGCCTGTAGAGCTAGATGGAGGTCTACACTGAAATCTCCATGAAACTGAACTATGGAAGAAATATTGTATTAATATAATTGCTTAAATGGCATAGCTTCTGTTAGGGGTAATAGGGAGATTTGGAAATGGATAATGGTAATAGCTGAACACGGCGCTCTAGTGCCGTAGTTCATAGGGAGTTGCATAGCTAACTCTAAAGTTGTGCTCTCTAGTTCAGTTCCAGCAGTCACTTTTGGAGGCAAATGTGGGCAATCTCCTCTTGTGTGATTTACAGCCTGGAAAACCCAACGAAAGGTCGGTTAGGAAATGGTTCCAGTTAGGTGACAATGGGTGAGTGAGTGAATGAATAAATAGCTATATTATATAACTAAAGTAACTAACGCCACTGGACTGTACACAAAAAGAATGTTGAAAAGAAAGTTTGTTGTGTATATATTTCCTTAAATATTAAATTTACAAAGAAATTAATTTGATCAATATTAACTTCTTGGTTTGTTTGGTCTTTTTTTCTCTTTACAGAGCCTTATTCACATTTTCAATTAGTTTGGGAGGTCTTCCTGGTGAAAGTTTTGTTTAGCGTCCATGCAGAGGATCATTTCTTCCCTTGCTTTTCTTATTCAGCTTCATTATTCTGTCAGCTCCTTAGGATCTTAACTTATAGCTCTTTTACACTAAAGATGT
The DNA here is from genome assembly GCF_000299155.1 of Elephantulus edwardii. Lineage (NCBI taxonomy): Eukaryota > Metazoa > Chordata > Mammalia > Macroscelidea > Macroscelididae > Elephantulus > Elephantulus edwardii. The sequence continues at coordinate 3,767,115 of NW_006399954.1, forward strand.
AAAATGCAAATATAAGCTAAAGCAGAAGACTGATTTTCCTGGCAAAAGGGAACACTCCGAAGAGAAAGCTCCCCTGTGTCTTGAGTTAGCTCCCTCCTCTCTCTCCTCCTGTACAGGGAGGCACAGCTCACTTGTTAGGGACACACAACATAAAACCGACACAGGAAGAGCCCCAAAATTAATCTTGTCCAGTACATTAGGAAACACTTCGCTGACATTTGCTGTCCCTGTCAGGCCTAATAAAGAGATTTTTACCATATTTGCCTATTCAACACTTCAGCCCCTCAGCCAATTTTGGAAATTATTTCTGATTTATGGCTCTCTCTCAGCCTGGTGTCACCCTGTCTGTCAATTACGCTTCAAAGTAAATGCTAAGTGAATGCTGGCTGGTGAAATTAATAAGGGAAACCTTTTCTCAAAAACCTAGAAAGAGGCTTGTAAAGGGGATCACTCAGCGAGGCAATGCTGCCACAACTGCTTGTTATATTTATAGGTGAGACTGGTGTGGGAAGAATTCATTCACACGCGGAACAGAGATGCTTTTATTTATTTATTAATCTTATGCCCTCAGTATTAGAGATTCAGTAACTTTGGAGAACAGAAAGATCATCAAAAAGAAGAACTAGCCCCATTCCTCTCACCTAAGACCCCAGGCCATGTTCAGGCTTTACCAAAACAAAGCCTGTTATGCTAAGGTTTGTAATTACAAGTATTTTAAGTGACAGCACAAACCTAAGTAATGGAAAGACACTACAGTATTCTTTGCACTGCTATGTTAAAAATTACTTGTATAAATACATTTGTTTCCTAGAGTTCTCATAACAAAATACTACACGTAGGTGATTTTTAAATTTTTTTTTTTTACAGAGGTTTTGGATTTCCATTCATTCATTGCGGCAATTTTCTCCCTGCCCACCCCTCCCCACCAGCTCGCTTCCCCCTCCGAAGAGAGAAAAAAAAAGAAAAAAAATTCCTTCATTAGTATACAATTCCCACGTCCCTTCCCCCCACCCCCCACCCCAAGTAAACTTCTCTATGCAACCTTAATTCTAGGTTCCTGTGCTAACCATAATAATCAATCATATATCACTTCTAATATATTCTTTCCCTCATCTGTTTCAATACAGTATACATAATTTATCCAGTTTTTTTCTGTCATACACCCACCCTGATGTCAGACCCATTCTACAACAGTGGCACCATGCAGTATCTGTCCCTCTGTGACTGAGATATTTCACTGAGCATAATGTCCTCCAAGGTTACCCACTTTAAATAATACTGCATGAGTTCCTTGTTTTTCAATGCTGCATAGAATTCCATTGTGTGGATATGCCACAGCTTCTCTATCCATTTGTTTGTTGATGGGCCCTTAGGCTGCTTCCAACTCTTTGCTATTG
>NW_006399954.1:3770661-3772055 GCF_000299155.1 Elephantulus edwardii
AATTTTTTTGGCTGGAAGTAGGTGATTTTAAAGAACCGAAAGTTATTATTATCTCCTGGGTGTGGGGCTGTTGTTATTGGGGTTAAGTGTCATCAAGCTGACTGTAATTCATAGTGAACCTGTGAACAATAAATCTGAACCTTTCCCTAGCCTACACCATCCTCCTTATCTCTAATAAACTTGAGCCCATTGTTATAGTCATTGCTATAGTCACTGTTGAGTGTTTTCCCTCCTTCATTGATCCTCCACACTTGCAAGCATAATATCTTTTCCAAAGACTGGCCCCACCTACCAACATGCCCAAAGTATGTAAGATGAAGCTTCACCATCCTTGCCTCTAAGAAGCACCCTGGTTGTGCCTTCTCCAAGATCTATTTCCTAATTCTCTTTGTAGGTCACTACTTTTCTCTAAAACCACAACTCAAAATGCATTGATTCTTCTTTCATCCTGACTCATTGTCCAATTTCCAATTGCACTACAAGTAATTGAAAAGATTAGGGCTTGAATCTGGTGCTCCTGAGTTTTTGAGCTGACTTTGTTGTTCCTTAGCACCTTGAAGAGGTTCTTGACAACAAATTTTCCCAAAGGAACAATGTTGATTGTGGATTCAAAACAGATTAAATGTCGACAACTTCAATCTTTTCTCCACCTATCAAAATTTCTACCAACTTTGGCAGTCTGTAATTAACCAAACATGCAATCATGATGCCTTAATAATAATTGGTGACAGGAATGCAAAGGCTGGAAACAAAGTAAAAGAAATGATAGTCGGAAATTGCCACTTTAGGGACTAAGTGAGGATGTGTGATTCAATTTTGTACATTAAGTGGTTTGTTCATACAAAATACCATTTTTAAAAAAAAGAAACACAGGTGATGACTATACACATTAATTTCCAATGGTAGATGGCACAGAACTCAGAAAGATCATATCTGTGGGAAGAATTATTGGAAAAGATCAATATTAACAGTCAAAATCAGACCAGGTGCTCCTTCTGGAACAGCCCATCAATTACTCATGTGCAAGTTCAAAGTAAAGTTGAAGGAAATGAAAACAAAACAAAACCAAAACAATAACCAAAGCACAGATTTGGTTTATTAAAATTGAATTTAAAAATTTTCTCAAGAATAAGTTTGAGGGACTGAACATGAGTGATGGAAGATCAGATAAGTGTTGAATAACCTGATAAATATCATCCATGAAGAAGCAAAAGGTTGTTACAGAGGAGAAAGAAATGACCAAAATAGATATCAGAGGAGAATAAAAATTGCAGAGAAAGGTGACCCAATTGAGTGTGGAAACTACAGAACAGTGTCATTGATTTCACATGCAAGCAAGATTCTAATGAAGATTATCCAAAAACTATTAAAACAGCACATCAGCAGAGAATTGC
>NW_006399954.1:3774066-3801192 GCF_000299155.1 Elephantulus edwardii
TCTCTGACACACGTCCTCCCATTACCGCAGTCACTGAGTGTACCTAATACAGGGTCTCCCATTCTTACACTTTTCCTACCACCTTCCCAAGCATAATGTCCCTCTCTAAGGCATGATCCCTCCTTGCAACATGCCCCAAAATGTCAAACAGAGCTTCAAAATCCTTGCCTCCAAGGAGCAGATTGGTTTCACTCTTTTCAGGATGAACCTATTTGTTCTCCTTAGTCGTTCATAGTATATTTAGTACTCTTCTATCATGATGCTGCCAATTAGACCAGTGGTGACAATCTTTATTTCCTTAATATTGAGCTTCAATCTATATTGAATGCTGCAGTTTATTTAAAGAGATTATTTTTGATACTATTATTATGTATATCTAAACAAAATATCCATTATGCATGACATTTAATGAGTTTCCAAAGATCACATCATAAACAGATCCGATCCTGTTATCGTGGAGTCTATTCAGAGAAACTCCACATGGGTTTTATTATCACAAACCAAATTATAAATAATAGAAACTTCTTTAAAGTATATATTTTCAATACTATGAGCACCAACAAATTTAGTCCAGTAAAATACTTAGAAGATGCATTTAAAATTTAAAGGTAACAACTCAAAGCTGATTTCATATAGGTCTGTAACAAGATTATTTTGTTATGAGGACAAGGATAGTTTTGGGGTTTTGTTGTTGTTGTTGCTATATGCTATCAAGTTGCCTGTGACTCATAGTGATCCTATGTACAATAACTCTGAAGCCTCCCCTGTCCTGAGCCGGTGTCACTGACTCTGACACAACTACCCTCATTTTCCTAGTTACTGTATCAATCCGTCTCATCTGGCATCTTTGTCTCCTGTGCTGTCCCTCCAACCTTCTGAGCATGTCTTTCTCCAAGGATTGGTCCCTCGAGGCTATATGACCAAAGTAAGTGAGCTTCAAAATCCTAACCTCCAAAGAGAAACTTGATTTAACCCTCTCCAAGATAGACCTATTTGTTTTCTTGGCAGTTCATGGTATGTTCATGACTCTTCTGCAGCATCGATTCTTCTATAATCCTTAGTCATTATTCAGTGCTCTGATGCATAGCAATTAATTGTGAAGGCCTTAGACTGGATCAAGCATACCTTAGTCTCTATATTGACATCATTGCTTCCCAGTACTCTGGAAAGGTCCCTGATAGCAGATTTACCTAGTGCAATTCGTCTTTTGATTTCCTGACTGCTGATACCAGTGTTAATTGTATAGGCGAGCAAGCTGTACCTCTTAACAACCTCAATCTCTTCTCCATCCATTATGGTGCTGACAATGGCACTGAGGTGAGAAACTTTGTCTTCTTGATGTTGAGCTTCAATCCATATTGAAGGCTATAGTCCTTGAACTTCTACAGAAAACACTTCAGGCCTGCCTCAGTTGCAGCAAATAGTTGCAGTTCCATCTGCATAACATATGTTGTTGATGAGTCTTCCTCCAATCCTGATGCCATGTTCCTCCTCATAAGACTCTGCTTCCCAGATAATCCGTTCTGCATATAGATTGAAAAGATATGGAGACTGGATGCATCCTTGACATATGCCATTCCTGATTTTGAACTATGCAATGTTTCCATGCTCTGTTTTTTTAAATTTTATTTTATTAATTTTAATGAACCTTTGCAGAGATTTTGGATTTCCATTCATTTACTGTTGCATTTTTCTCCCTGCCCACTCCTCCCCTCCAGTTTGCTCTTCTCTTTAAAAAGTAAAAGAAAAATTATTTCATTGGTATACAATCCACCCCCCCCCAAAACACTCCACTACGCAGCCTTAATTCTGGACTCTTGTCATGACCATAATACACAATCATATATTGCTTTCAAACTGTTTTCTCCCTCATCTGTTTCAATGCAGTATACATAATTTATCCAGTTTCTTCTGTCTCACCCTAACCCTGATGTTAGTCCCTTTCTACAACAGTGGCACTATACACCCTGCTCTATTTTGAGGACTGCTTCCAGGTATAGGTTTTGCATAAGCAAAATGAGGTATTCTGGGATTCCCATTCTCCTCAAATTTAACCACAATTTGTTGCAATAAACAGAGTCAAATGCCTATACATACTCAGTGAAACATAAATATCCTTCTGGTATTTTTTGCTTTCTGCCAAGATCCATCTGATATTGGTGGTAATGCCTCTAGTGCCACAACCTCTTCTAAACCCTGCTTGTATATTTCTTATATTTCTAGTAGTTCTCTATCAATATACTGTTTGAGTAGTTTCTGGATACTCTTCAGAAGGATTTTGCTTGCGTGATATTATATGATAATTTAAACACTCTGTCAGGTCACCATTTTTTGAATGGGAGTAAGTATGGATTTCTTCCAGGCAGTTGGCCAGATAGTTTTCCTCCAGATTTCTTGGCACACTTGTTGAGCATGTCCAGAGCAGCATCTGTTTGTTGAAATCTGTCTATTAGTATTCTATCAATTCCTGGAGCTTTATTTTTACCAAGTCCTGCAGAGCAGCCTGAGCTTCCTCTTTTATCACCATTGGCCTCTTGATCATATTTCGTTACTTGAAATTCTTCTGTGTCAGCCAATTCTTTTTGGTATAGTAACTATATATTCCTCCTATTTTCTTTTAATTCTTCTTGGACCGTTCAATATTCTACCCATAGCATCCTTAAGCATTGTGACTCAAGGCTTGAATTTGTTCTTTTGTTCCTTCAGCTTAAGAAATCCTGAGTGCTTATGGCCCTTTTGATTATTGGACTCCAGTTCTTTGCATATTTCATTATAATACTTTGCTTTGTCTTCCCATACTGCCCTTTGAAAATCTTCTATTTAGCTCCTTGACTTATTAATTTCTTCCTTTTGTTTTGGTTTCTTGGCACTCTAGTGCAATATTCAGAGTATTTTCTGACATCTACTTTGGTCTTTTCTTAGTCTCTCTTTATAATGACCTTTTGCAATTTCTTTAATGATATTCTTGATATTCTCTCACAGTTAATCTGGTCTTAGTTCATCAACACTTCAAACCTGTTCCTAAATTGGTTTTTAAATTCAGGGGAGGGGGTAGACTCAAGGTCAAATTTTGATTCCTGTAGATTTGATTTGACCTTCTTTAGCTTTAACTTGAACTTGCACATAAGTAGTTGATGGTCTGTTCTGCAAATAGCACCTGGCATAGTTTTCACTGCTGATCTTGAACTTCTCCAATGATTCCTTCCACAGATGTAATAAATCTGATTTCTGTAGATATCCTCAGGTAAAATTCATGTGTATAGTCTGTGTTTATGTTTCTTATAAATGATAATTGCCATGAATAAATCATTGATTATACAGAATTCTATTATTCTATCCCTAGCTTCATTTCTGTCATCAATCCATGTTTTATGAATACTGATCCTTCTTCCTGGTTCCCAACTTTAGTATTCCAGTTGCCCATCATTATTAATGTATTTTGGTTGCATGTTTGATTGATTTCTGACTGAGCATATGCCCTGAAGAAACCAGAGTCACAACTCAAACAGATGTATGCACAGCCATGTTTATTGTGGTGTTACACAATAATGAAGAGATAGAAGCAGCCCAAACACCCATATCACCAAATGAATTAATTTAAAAAAACAAAACTGTGATCTATTCACACAGTGGAATATTATGTGGCATTGAAAAGCAATGAATTTCTAAAATGCTAAACCACATGAGTGAGCCTGGAAGACATCATGCTGAGTCACAAAGGGACAAATGCTGCATAACATTGTTGTTATAAAATAGGACTATCATGAGGGGTTGGGGGGACAGGAGGAAAAATGTAGATAGGTAATGAATAATGCAGTGGGAAAGATTAGGGGAAAGACTGTCTGAAAGGAATGTATTATTAGGCCACATATGTATGAAAACAATCTGGAACGAGAGGTACATTACAAAGTGGATGGGGGGACGGGTGGAAGAGAAAGAGTGGGAAATGGGGGGGGGAGAAAATAAAACACCTTTGTACTATAAAGAAAATATTATAATGCATCACTATCAAGTGGTATTTATAACAGTTCTACCACATAAGAAAATAATCAATGTAATCTATCACATGGATAAAACAAAGGAAAAGAACCACATGAGCATCTCAGTTTCTGCTAAATATTCTTTTGATAATATCCAACACTTTTTTCTACTTAGAACACTCAATAAAATAAAAATAGAGGGTAATTTCCTTAATATAATTAAGAGCATGCATGAATAATAAAACCAACCATTCAGAAGCTATAATCATCTTGAAAGGAGAGAAGAGCAGAATTGCAGTGATGGAATACAGAACCAGATAAATTGAAGATAGTGTCCTCAGTACAGATATGGTAGAGAGAAAAGCAGAAACAAGAAAGACAAGAGAAGAAAAATTAATGTCTCTGAGTTGTGATAGTGAGAAGAGTACTGCATATTCCACTGGCCTGCCAAAAGAACAGATATGTCTTGGAGAATGTGCAGATTGAGTGCTCCTTGAAGGCAAAGACAATGAAGCATGGTTTTCATACTTCCTCATATGTTGCTAGGAGAAGTTATTCTTTGGAAAGGGACATCACGTTTGGAAAAGTAGTGGGTCTATGAAAAAGAAAAAAACCCCACAATAAATGAATTGACACAGTATTGCAGCAATGGGCACAGGTATGTCAGAGAAGATGAGGTTGACATAGGATAGAATAGAATTCAGATCTGTCGTTCATAGGGTCATGTGAGTTGTGCTCAAATATAAAGTGCTTCAGCTCTATGAGGAGAAATGTGGCAACAGGATTGGAGTAAAACTTATCAACAACCTGTGTTATGCAGATGACAAAACCTTGCTTGCTGAAACTGAGGAAGGCCTGAAGCACTTGCTGAAGAAGGTCAAGGACTGCGGCCTTAAATATGGATTGAAGCTCAACATTAAGAAGACAAAGACTCTTACCACTGGGACAATTGCTAGCATCATGACTGAGCATGAAGAGATTGAGGTTTTTAACAACTTCTGCTTGCTTGGCCCCACAGTCAACATTCTTGGTACCAGTAGTCAGGAAATCAAAAGAAGAATTACATTCGGAAAGTCAGGGACCTCTCCAGAGTGCCAAAGAGCAACTGTGTTAGTCTGGAGACTAAGGTGTACTTGTTCCAGGCCATGGTCTTCACCATTACTTGCTATGAATCAGAGAGCTGGACAATGACTAGAGACTATAGAAAGATAATTGAGACTTTTAAGTTGTGATGCTAGAGAAAAGTATTGAGTGAATATACCTAGGAGAACAAACAGGTTCATCCGGGAGAGGATGAACCAGGCTTCTTCTTGGAGGCAAATATTCTAATACTTTGTCTGACATACTTTGGACATACTTCATGGAGGAGCCAATTTTTGGAGAAAGACATCTTGCTTTGGAGAGTGGAGGAATAGAGCAAGAGAGGAAGAACTTGGGTGAGATGGATTTTCTCAGTGACTGGGATAGATAGTGGGGATAGAGGCATCAGAGATGAGAGGTTTACTCATGATATAGCAGGGTTAAGAGCTGTTGTACATACTATGAGTCACAAGTGACTCAACAGTGCATAACAAAAATAACAATATATGCAATATTATGGTAGTGTGCACAGAAAAGATAGTGTACATAGACTCATAAAAGAAGCTGTTGAATAGACTAATTCAGCAAAGTAGCAGGAAGTAGCATCAGTATACTAACAACAGTAAGATTTTTTTACAATAACAAAAGGAACATGTTGTTGCTGTTATGTGCCATCGAGTTGCTTGCCCTAAACACTGTTCTATCCTGTGCCAGCCTCACTGTCTCAAACACATTCATTCCCACCACTCCACTCACATAATCGATCCATCTAATGGAAGGTCTTCCTCTCCTGTGCTGCCCCTCCACTCTGCCAAACATGATGTCCCTCTCCAAGGTAGGTCAGACACGAAACTTCAGAATCCTTCACTCCAAAGAGCATTCTGGTTCCACTCTCTCCAGGTAAAACCTGTTTATTCTCCTAGCAGTCCATGGTATATTCAACACTCTTCTCCAGCACCACAGCTCAAAGGCATCAATTCTTTTTCTATCATCCCTATTCACTCTCCAATTCTCCAATGTATAGCACATAATTGCGAAGATTACAGCCTGGATCAGGCACACCTTAGTCTCCAGCCTGATGTCGTTGTTCTTCAGTACTCTTGTGAGGTCTCTCACAGCTGACTTTCCTAATACAATTCGTCTCTTGATTTCCTGGCTGCTGTTACCAAGAGTGTTGACGGTGGAGCCAAGTAAACTAAAACTGTTAACTATCTCAATTTCTTCACCATCCATACTGATGCTACCAATTGGCCCAGTGGTGAGAATTTTTGTTTTCTTGATGTTGAGCATATAAAATGAAATATCAAGAAAAAAATACCACTTACAATAGCCAAAAGTAAGATGAATTACTTGGGAACAAATCTAACTAGAGACACAAAAGACCTGTATAAATAAGATTGTGTAATAGTACTACAAGAAATAAAAAGAGGCCTTGATAAGTAGAAAAGTATACCATGTTCAAGGATGCTGTTACTGTTATGTATCATTAAATTGAAATGAACTCAAGGTTGACACTCTAATGAGTTGCCTTCTTTCTCCTGCATAGCATCTCAGGGATTAAAATCTTATGACTTTATGTTGGTAACACAACTCCTTGATTATATATTAAATACCTTCTTTTGAAGATTTCTTTCAACGTATTTGTTTTGCAATTCACCAACATTGTATTTGTAGCAATAGATAATTTTAGTTGCTGGACAGTATTTTATTGTTTAAATATACTCCAATTCTCTTTTACACTCATTTGGAGTGGAAATTTGGTTTATTTTCAAGTTTTCCTAACTACAAATACAGCTACTGTGAATATTAACACAAACTAACAAAAAAAAAAAACCCAACGTTGAATCTATCCCAAGTAAAAACAACCTAAGAATGGATTTGACTTATTGAACACTAATGCCTGAAGTTTAGATGAGTTGTGAGATGATTTCAACGATATTATCTATGTAGAAGGAGTGCCATCCACTTCCTAAATAACATGCCTCCGGAAAACCTATGAACTTTGATAAATGTCCATAGTTGTAGAGGGTCTTCAAGCTTTTTGTTCAAAGGGTCACTATGAGTCATGCTCAACTCAAAGGCAATCAACAACAACCAAAACAACAACAGTATCTATGTAGAAAGCAAATGGTTATTGCAAAGACAGGGAAAAAAGATAAAGGTGTTATCAAGAAAGGCTCTGGAACTTGCACTAGAATGTAAAGAAACCAAACAAAGAGAAGAAACATTGTGTTAAATACTCAGAAAGGTGTGAAATAGCGAGTGAGAAATTAAAATGTCCCGGTGGTAACACAAAGAATTCATAGTTGGCACACAATTTATTTCAATTTATGATGACCTCATGATACAGTGCAGAGCAAAACTTCTTTATGGGGATTATAAAACCCCAACCTTTCACAAACAGGCTTTCCACTAGTGCACCTCTGTGTAGGTGGCCTCAAACACTAAACTTTTGATTGTTAGTTTAACCCTTAACTACTGGCACCACCTAGAGATTCCAGTTTTAAAGAGAATATTCTATTGTCTATAATTCAAAGTAGAAAAGGATAAAATACTAGGTCTATAAAAGTCTGCTTGTTCGGCCAGAATGTCTTTAAATTGCTCTCTCATCACAAAGAAATAAAGTAGCTTGCTGTTTCCTCATAAGATACATATTAGAATCCTAGTTCCTACCTATATGAGTGTAATCCTGTTTGGGAACGGGTTTCGTGTTTTGGTTTTGGTTGTGCTTTTTCATGTTAATCAGTCCATCCTGGTGTGGTGTGTATTCAAGCCTTATTCGTGCTTAAATATAAGGATGGCTTAGACATAGAAACGAGTAACCACCTAATGGGACAACAGACTTTACCTGCAATTAGGAAGGCAGATGAATCTACAAGTCCAGTAATTCCAAAGGTAGCTGATTAGAAGTAGCTGAAATAGACAATGAAAGTACATCTCCCTAGAAACATACACTGAAATAGGACTTCTAGTCTCTTAAACTGTGAGGAAAAACTAATTTCTGTTCTTTAAAGCTGCCACCAATTTATGGTATTTTTGTTACAGAAGCATGAGGTACTAAGACAGCCCCTCAACGCTGCACATATAATGATGATTTTTACAACTTCAGAATATGAGCATATGACATCCGAGTCTCCTAAGTTACAGCTGACAATTAAGAAGTAGTGAAGCAGAATATATCTGTGGAACTCGCTAAGTCATAACACTTTTGCCTTTCTAGTTATCTCAGAGGGAGTTCTGGTGAATTATTGGTAAGGAGTTGTACCGCCAACTCAAAGGCATGTGATTCAAGTCCACCAGTGGCCCCATGCCAGGATGGGCAGTCTCTTCCTGTAAAATTTACAGCCTCTGAAAAGTTACTGGAGGGTCAGCTATGAGTGGGTTTTGATACATTAATATGGAAAAAGAAGACGTCATCTCAAGGCAAAGTTAAACAAGTATGTTGGGTTTTCCTACTTCAAGAGATATATTTCTTATTACATGGAATGTTTACAATAAATAAGAGTGAACTAAGCAGTGTCAGAATTTTGTTTGCCTAAAACAAAGAAACAAAAAGACAAGAAAGAAGTAATGTGGGTTATTTTTTATTAGCCAGGAGAGTCATAAACTTCCTTGAAAATAAAATGGTTCATTTCAAAATCACCTGACACTATACAAGTTCTGAACTTGAGTAATTGAGTAACTCTAACTCTGAACCAGTTATTGAATTAAATACTTTATCTAAACATGTTTGTATTTATATAAAAATCATAGAAATAACATATTATATAATCATTGTGGTTGTTGTTATGTGCCATTGAGTCACCTGAGACTCACATTCAGTCTTACTGATTCCAACAAACCTAACCCCATTGCCTCAGATACTGTATCAATCCATCTCATCTGGGGTCTTCCTCTTCTGTGTTGTGCCTCCACCCTTCCAAGCATGTATCCTTCTCCAAGGATTGGTCTCTCCTGGCCACATGCCCAAAGTATGTAACAGAGAGTTTCAAAATCCTAGCCTTCAAGAAGAAACTTGTCACTCTCTCCAAGACAGGCATATTTGATTTCCTGGCGGTCCATGCTATGATCAAGATTCTTCTTCAGCACCATAATTCAAAGGTATTAATTCTTCTTTGGTCATCCTTAGTCATTGTTTAGCTCTCTGATGCATAGCAAGTAATTGCAAAGATTATGGCCTGGAACAGGTGCACCTTAGTCTCAAGACTGATGTCATTACTTCTTCTCAGTACTCTGGAAAGATCCCTGACAGCAGATTTACCTAATGAATTTGGTCGTTTGATTTCCTGACTTCCGGTGCCAAGAGCATTGATTGTGAAGCCAAACAATCTGGAACTGTTAACAACCTCAATCCCTTCTCCATCCATCAAAATATGCCAGTTGGCCTAGTGGTGTGAATCTGCTTCATAATGTTGAGCTTCAGTCCATATTAAAAACTACAGCCCTTGACCCTTTGCAACAAGCACTTCAGGGCCGGCTCTGTTTCAGTAAGCAAGGTTACGTCATCTGCATAACGTAGGTTGTTGATGAGTTTTCCCCCAATCCTGATGTCTCATTCCTCCTCATAAAGTCCAGCTCCTGAATGATCTGTTCTGCATGTAAATTGAAAAGATATGGAGACAAGACTTTTCCCCAGTACTGCCTGAGAGAAAAACTGATAGATGGGATTTGGACTTAAATTCTTCTAAATGTCAGATAGAAATCAGTGTGAGAGACCAGCAGCATTCTGAGGTGCAAGACTTCACAGAAGTGACTTGTGGCCTTAGCCATCATATCAAAGGCTTGCTGGTGGTGAGGGAGGTGCTGGATGGGGTAGGAAGGAATACAAACAATACTAATATTCAGGGAAAGGGAAGGAGCAAGACACAGATGCAGGGGGAGGGCACTGTATGGCTATCTTTCTAAGGGAAAGTATCTTTCATTGATCCTTTCATTAAAATGCTTGTCTGTTAAATATTGTTTCAAAGCTAAGCATCCAAATTAAGACAGACTAGCAAGAGGATTGGCTATCCACTTCCAGATTATAACAGGCCTTCAAAAACCCTATGTACAATAGAGCATATATAGATTAGAATAACAAATATGACAACTGAGACTGAGCTTTCAAATTTGGAAATGCAAAGCAGGAGGAACACTTGTAAGTAGAAACAAATGACTGGAACACAGACTGTGAGAAGCATTAATTCAGGAAAACTGGGCATCATGAAGAAAGAAATGGAATGCATAAATATTAACGTATTATGTATTGGTGAAATGAGATGGGCTGGTATGGGGACATTTTGAAACAGACAATCATATGATCTACTGTGCTAGATATGAAAAGGTGAGGAAAAAATGGGATCACTTTCATAGTTAAGAAGACCATTTCTAGATCCATCTTGAAATATAGTATTGCAAGTGACAGGATGATATTCATATGCATACAAAGTAAACCTATTAATACTACTGTCATTCAAATTTACACACCAACAACCAGAGCCAAAGATAAGAAATTAGATGATTTCTACCAATTTTTGCAATCTGAAACTGATTGAACATGCATGCAACCAAGATGCATTAATAATAATGAGTGACTGGAATACAAAAGCTGGGAACTAGGAAGAAGGTTAGTAGTTGGAATCATTAAAAAACTGGATGAAATATGTTTACGGCATTGAAGTCTATTGGGAGAGAATAGTCTAAAAGTATTATATTTTAGGGCATTATTTTTATCGTAGGAGTACGCAATGAGGGTTGCAGAGTGGATTATATTTGGGGGTAGGGGGTGGGGTTTGGGGAGGTGCGGGGGGATTGTGTACCAATGAGGGAGTTTTTCTTTTGCTTTTCAAGGAGAGGAGCAAACGGGGTGGGGAGGGGTTTGTGCGGGGACAACAATGAGTGAATGGAATTCCAAAATCTCTGTAGATGTTCATTGAAATGAAAAATAAACAAACTAAATTAAAAAAAAAACAAACCACTATAATATTATACTATTGTTAGGTGCCGTCGAATCAGTTCTCACTCCCAATGATACTATATATGACAAATAAAGTCTCACTAGATTCTGCACCATGCTTACAATTTTCTCTGTACTTAAGCCCATTGTTACAGTCACTATGTCAGTCCACCTTTACAGGGTCCTTGTCTTGTTCATTGAACTTTTACCTTTCCAAGTTTGAAGTCCTTTTTCAAGGGCTGGCCCTTCCTGATAACATGCCCAAAGTATGTGAGTTAAAGTTTCATATTTTTTGCTTCTAAGAGGCACTCAGAGATATCAATTCCTCTTCAGAATTTCTTATTCATTGTAAAAGGATATGTTTTTAAAGAACCTCTCTTCCACTTGAATTTTTGTTTCCTTAAGATTGTTAACAAGAAAAGGAATTACTTGACCAATTACTTGCTATATAGATTTTTAAAGAATCTTTATTAATATTGCTAAATTAATTTCAGCAACGATAAAGTACATTAGGTATAAGAATACTTTTAATTATTTTTAAATGGGGATAAACTGGTTACAAAATACTCAATTATTTGTCTAAATAAATTACATGGAATTTGAGTAACTGAAAGTAAAATGTAGGAAGAATAAGAGGAAGAAGAAGATAGAAGGAAGCTGGGCATGATTGAAGTCCTTCAGCATTTAAATATATTAAATTGCTTGAAAACAAATTGCTTTGGTTAGTGTACGGCATATCTGCTAACTGGTTGAAATAATCAATCAGCATAGTAAAAAGTATTTGTTTCGGTGATACTTTGAGAAACCCTGATGGCATAGTCTTAAATAATTTGTTTTTAACTCATAAGAAAAAGATGACATCCTGGGAAACCCAATGGAGTAGCTTTACTCTGTCACATGAGGTTGACATTAAGTCTGATTTGACTCAATAACACAAGACAACAATAGCACTATCTAATCATCATTCTCAGTTAATATATTTTGGGTAGGTGGCTAGTAGTTCTTGATATTTTTACATTGGAGATTATAAGAATATGATGAATGTTACAGATTCCCATCAAAATTGTCTATGTGAACACACTGAATTTTCTACCATTTTTCAAGCTTTCCTAGATCCTCAAAAATGTCTATTCTATAGTACTTTTAAAAGTTTAACCCTACAAAACCCAAATGCTTTTTAGTTGATTCTGACTCATAAAAACTGTCAATCATTCTACAATAATGGTCTTCTACAGTCTTTGAGACTGAGTTAATTCACTGGAGAAGAAGGGGGTTAATCAGAGGGTTGTATAATTTGATGGGGAGGGGGAGGGATGGGTATAGGAAAGGGAAAATATTCAATGTGAAAAACAATGTAAACAAACTTTGTAAGTAAACCACTGAAAAATAAATAAAACAAAACTGACCAAAAAAAACTGTCAATCATGTTTCCATAGTTTTACTGGGGAAGGCTGCTCCTTGTTCTCCTACAGATTAGCTGATGAATTTTAACTACTGAATTTTTAGTTAGCAGTGCAATACACAATTCAGTTTGCCACCATAGCTCTTTTAAAGAGTTTGAAGACTTTTAATTAGGAAATCCTAAACAAAACATTAGTCCATCTTTAAAATATTTTGTTAAGAAATCAATGTTGATAAACTTTTAATGTCAAATCTCAAAATCTTACTATTCAGAATTTTTAGACTCATCAAACGTTATTTCTGGGGTTTGTAGAGAGCATTTACACGAAGATTTCTACAAATTTTGAGGGACACAGATTCCTTTGAAAACTTGATCAAAGCAACAGGTCTTCTTTACAGGAAGAATTGGTTATAGCCATAATTACTCACAACTTTTGCAACATACTAGTGGGTTCAAACATCTTCCAGAGTTTCTAAAGTACAAAGATTCCAGCATAGGAATCCTTGAGCAAAAATCCAATCACCACTTCCATTTTACAAATAAAGAAAATAAAGCTAAGAATACTTAGAAGTCTGACCTTATTCATAAAAGGAGTTACTAGGACTGCTAGATATATTTCCTGATCTCCTGATTGGTACAATCTTTGACAAAATGTGAAAGTCAGACAATTTAAAATCAAAGGGACAAATTACTTATCATTATGATTTATTATAGGATAAGCAGAAAGGAAGAAATTGACTTTAAATTGTTGAACTCTAGAGTTTATAGGTAGCTCCCTACCTGCTCTCCATCAAAAAGCAGGGAATAATATTATATTAGCTTTGGATAATAGATGAGCTAACTGTGGGTGATCAAGTTATTTAACACAGTCATATAATGAGTTTTCACAGAAATACTTTCTGATTAACCAGAGGAACTACAGACTTAATAGCTAAACAGGTTTATTTGCATACCTGGGTAGTTCACCTTGGGGATATTAGCTCCTCAGTG
Organism: Elephantulus edwardii; assembly: GCF_000299155.1. NCBI lineage: Eukaryota > Metazoa > Chordata > Mammalia > Macroscelidea > Macroscelididae > Elephantulus > Elephantulus edwardii. The sequence continues at coordinate 3,787,454 of NW_006399954.1, forward strand.
TGCTTATCCAATTTGCATTGACAAATATAAGCATGCTTTCATTGAGAGATTTTCCTTCTACACTTCAAAGGTTTATCCTTCCAGTTCTGCCATTGGCAGTAATTATCAAGTTTATTTTATTAATCGTAATTTTAGTGGAAGTTTACAGAAAGGCTGGGTTTTCATTCATTTATTGATAAACATGTTTATCCCTCTTGCATTTCACTTTGTAATGCATGTCTTGTCCCAGATTGTCAATTGCCATGCCCACAATGTCTAATCATCTCTTCCTTTACAATTTCTCCTCCCTTCTCCCTTTCCAGTGTTGATGAGTAGCATGGAGTCCAAACTCACCCATAGTTGACCCTCCAGTGGGTTTTTAGAGGCAGTTAATCTAATGGGAGGAGATTACCCGTCCTTCTCACGTGGAGAAACTGGTGGGTTTAAACTGCATGCCTTCGTGATTTCAGTGCAGCTTCTTACCACTAGGCTGCCAGAGCTCCTCTTTTCAATGTAGTGTTCATTATCTAGTCTTTTTCCCCCCTACTCTCGCCTCCCTCATGGCAATCCTAATTTTACAATAGTGGCCCTATGCCGAGATATTTCAGTCAGCATAATAATGTCTTCCAAATTCATGCATTGTTATACAAGTTCACTGTTTTTCAGTACTGCTTATTTCACATAATTTACTAACTTCTCAAGTTTAATTTTTGAATGTTCAATATCTACAATTTATGATTTTTTTATGTAAAGTGAAAGCATTTCTCCATCATCTTCTCAGGTTTACTGATTTAAAAAAAAAACAAGTGAAAGGGAAGTATAGAAAAAAAACAAACAAACCTTGTTTAATAAGGTCTTGTGTATACTATGACCTCCAATTTGGGACACATCTGTGAGAAGTAGTACATCATCAGAGAATCTACCTCACCGAAGCCTTTATTTAAACTCTTAGGAAATTTACGTTTTCAAAAATCCAATAGCAGCTCAGTTCCAACTCAATGGCAATGAGTTGAGTTGAAGCCAGTATGTCAGTAAAGAAATAAATAAATGAACACATCCATGTGCCATCACACTTATCAGAAACTAAAATCCTCTTGTATGTTGATTATCCTACTTATTCCTTGCTTAAAATCACATGCCGTATCTTTTGAGACACAGGAGCTCTGGCGACCTAGTAGGTTAAGAGTTACGCGATAATGCAAAGATGTTGTTGTTGTTATGTGCCGTCGAGTCGCTTGCGACTCATAGCGACCCTATGTACAACAGCCCTAAACTCTGCTCTGTCCTGTGCCAATCGCACTGTATCTGACACACCCATCCCGATTACCCCAGTCACTGAATCAATCCACCTCCTAGAGGGTAAATCCACTAGCTCCTTTGAAGGAGAAAGATAGGCAATCTCCTTCTGTGTGGTTTACAGCCTCTGAAAACCCACCGAAGAATCAGTTATGACTTAATTTCAACTCAATGACATGTAGCAATGTCAGTTATTTTTTTAACCCCCGAGAGAAGGATGGCCTAGTAGTAGGAATCTGCACTGTAATCCTGAAGGCATGTGGTTCGAATTCACAAGTTGCTCCATGGGAGAAGGATGGTCATTTTCCTTCCATGCAATTGTTGCCTCTGATAACTTACTGGAGGGTCATCTATGGGTTAGTTCCAACTCGATGGAACATAAGAATAACACCAATCATCCACTCAGTAGGAACTAAGTTTGTTTGGGGTAGTTAGCTATAGGAGAAGATTGAAGAAAGTTTTAAAATCAAATAATGTTTAGACTCTTTCTATGAAGTAACCAAACTGGTCACTAGTATTTTCTGGTAAATAAACATTTCTTTCTACAGTAATTGTTAGCACACTTTACACAATCCATCTCAGATTAAACCTTTTTAAGCAGGGAAATCGTTAGATATTGATTAAGTATATGATTTTAGCTCTAATAACTTGTTTGCCGAGGTTTGTAATCATTATCGAAGCTTTTGCTTGTTATATAAAATGGAAAAAGAAGATAGTAATCCCTTTTCCATATAGATGTGCTTGCCACAGTCTTTCAGATATCCAGTTAGCTAGACTTGGGCAATACAAGAGTTAGATGGTCAAATTTAAGGTTTGAATCCCAGCAGAGTGACAGACTTGAAACAGGTTACTTATCTTCATTGACCTTAAGCTATAAAACAGAGATAATGAGATTTCCCTCATGGATTGCTGTGGAACTTCAAGAAGAAAACACTTGGCCCAGGGCACACCAAGATATACAGACACAAGAGCTTTAACAATGGATTCAAAGTGTCAATCTTGAAGATATCAGAAAACCAATAAATACATTTATATATGGTAACTATAAATTCATCATGATCTGGAGCAAACTAAACAGCATTAACATTAACAATATAATTTTTTTTCTTATTCTGTATTTCTTGGGCCGCTATGGTGTCTGAGTCTGTTGCGCTAGGAACGAGAAGGAGCACTGTTGCAATCCATTCACCAGCTGCTCCTCAGGAGGAAGATGGGCAATCTTCCGCCCGTCTCGGAATACTCTCTCGCGCATCAGCTATGAGTCGCTTCCAATTTGATTATGCTGTTAAACACAACAACAAATAATAATACATTTCTTATATATTCCAACTCAAAATCTGGAAGAATTCAGATCATACATTTAAGAATCAACTGAAAGGGAGGAATTTAATATGTTCCAGAATATCTCAGAGTTGTCATTACTAGCACCTGTCAGCTTCCACTTCTCTAATATAACAGGAAATGTGGAGTTGCAGGAAATTTCCAAAGAGAAATTCAGTACCAGAGAATCTATTTTCCACTCTGTCCTAGTGGTAAGAAGCAGTGCTTCAATCCCAAAGGTATGGATTTCTAATCTACCAGCTGTCCCCTGGGAGAAAGATGGGGACTATCTTCCCATGAGATTTACTGCCTCTGAAAACCCACTGGAGAGTCTGCTAAGGGTCAGTTCCAACTCTGTGGTACACAACAACAACCCTACTTCCAGTCAGTTCTGAAGTGGACAAAGAAGATGCCTTCAGTGTCTTGACAAGTCAACATTTGAACATCATAAAACTCACACAGCTAGATATCATTGGAGCTGAGCTAGGAATCCAGGTTATTTCCCACTAGTAAATAAGAACTGATTTAAGAAATAGACTTCTTAAGTAGAGGAATATAAGGTGGTTAAAGAATGATAGTCTTATGTCTATAATTAACCCTGGTGACAAATAACTTTAGAATAACAATATGTAACCTAATTTCTTAATGATTAATGAGAATTAAATGTGTTTATTTAATTTCAAGTGAAAATGTGTTTCATTTATTTTCAAATTGATATTTTAATTTATATCTTAAAAAAGGAAATTTCTACCAGATTTGTGAATAATAAAAAAGAGTGACTCTAAGCACAGAGAGTCATTTGAGTAGCATAACTTGTCATCTAACTGTGTTTAATAAACATTTGTTAGTTGTTCAGAGACTACTGTATGAGCATGAGATTATTTCCAAATGCAAATAAAAATCTATAAAATTTTATTTAAGCCATATGTTTTCTTTTTCCATCTCTTAAAAATATGTTAAAGTATAGCATGAATTTAAAAAGGCTTGTATAGATTTTATTAAAAAATAAATTAAAATAGCCAGGTGACAGCTGAACCAGGGGTTTTGTAATAGCTCCCAAGGTATCCAGCTTGACTTTAGAATCCTACTTCACTGTCCCTGAGGCTGGAAAACTTGAACAATCCAACTGCATCTGGTATCACTAAGAGCTGCTCTAACTCAATTAGCTGAATGCCCTCAGTTGGCAAATTAGCCAATACAAACATCTTGGACAACAATATAAATTATTCAAATGAAATGGAGACTAGAACAATGATCTAAATAACTCAACAACAAACTAGTGATGAACTTTTCTCACACTTTTAATTCATTAATTCATTTGTCTAAATCTGTCAAAAAGTTGATAGTCTGATTCCAAATCAATCAAATAGAAGATGCTGTTCAGAAAACAAGTGTTTATAAGATCATTCAGAACTGTATCCAGGAACTTTTCTAGATGTTTCTAGATATACAACAAATCTTTTCCCTAAATCATGACCTACATTTTATATTGTATGTTATCTATTAAAATTCTGGGTCATAATGGCAGAGTAGAACTGCTCAACAGTGTCTTTTTAGTCTGAAATTTTTTAAAGAACAAAGAGTCATGTCTTTCTGCCATGGAGAAGCTAGTGGGTTTGAACAGTTAACCTTGCATTTAACAGCCAAGTTCTTACTCATTGTCCTCAGTATTCACTCACTGCAATTTTGGTGTCTTTATTTCAGCTTAAAAGAAATTGACATTCAGAAAGGACACATGGTTGGTGCAAACTCACATTGCCTGATTCCATTAGAGCTGAGCTAGAATCCATGTTATTTCTCACTAGTGAATTCAAATGTATCATAAGTCATATGCGTTAGTCTTAAAGCACCCAGGCACTACATTATATGATGGTGATGGCTAGATAGATGGTCCAGGCCATGCTAAAAAATGGCCAGGCTAAAAAGAGGGGGCACAGAGAGTTGTGGCTAGACAATCAACACCACTGATTATAAACAAAAATAGCCAACACTTGCAACTTTTCCTACTTGATTCATATTAGATACAACTCAGTAGTGAGGTGTAATGGCAATGTCTTTCCTAATGGAGCTTTTTTGTAATTAACAGAATCTGTATAAGATGCATATCCCTTTGTATTAATCCATAAAGTTTCATTTTCTCCACTTGTTTAATAAGCTTATATAGAGTGTCCTTCCCTTGCCTATCAGCATGGCCTTCTGGAATTAGGACAATCAATAGACCTGGCTGTAAACCGTGTGCTTCCTCCCAGAGTCTTTCTTGGTACAAAATGTTAACCTGCTGACACTGGGTCAGTTATGCCTCACAGAGACCACATTTCCACGGCTAGAAAGCCTTGAGAGAGAAGAATGGCTATCTTTCTCCCACAGTGCTACTGGCAGACTTGAACTACTCAATTTTCTGTTAGCATGATAATGTATAAGGCAATGGGCCACCAAAGACCCCAGACTACATAAAGAAGTTGGCAATTTAAATCTATCCAAAGGAGTTTTGAAAAAACAACTCTAGTTACCTGCTTTGGAAAGGTCGAAGACAAGAACACCTTGTGATTTTAGTTCTGCTCTGTGACACTTGGGTCTTTACAACTTGCAATCAACTTGTTGACAACTTTTCTTCCCTTCTTCCTATTTAGTTTTAACTTAGGTATACAGCTGATCAATCCCTCTTTCTTTTTAATTGTTCATCTAAAGGTGGGAAAATGAATTCACACACTGTAATAAATACCAAGTGTCTAAAACCAGGCAGGTATCGAGTAAATCAACTTTGTTACCATTTGGCTTTCCTCTGACTGAAAATCATCAATTATTTTTAAAAGGAATGGGAAATATCTACTGTCACTCTTGAAAATTTTACAAAATACAGCTAATTTTTATCTACTTGCTTGAAAGTAACATACAGATCCTCTGTAGCATTATTGAGTTTATTTTAAAATCAATCAGTCCAGTCTTAGCAGGATATTCCAGTTCTAAGGAGGTCACAAATCCCTGCTCTAACTTATCCTCTATTTTGAACAGCAATTCTACTTATCAGAGTCCCACTCCTTCCCCAGGTTCTGTTCAGAAGAACCTAGGCCTGATTAGGTTGATTGTCAACAAAAATCTCTGATTTCTGACAAACAGGGATAGACAGCATTAAATTCATCCTCCCCAAAGGGAAGAAGTCCAATTGGAGCTCTTTTGCCTTTTCAAGTATAAATATTGCATATTTTTAATTTTTTAAAATATGTTTTTGCCAATCTGTACTTGGAGAGGCATAAATATATAAAAACGGAATTTTCTTTCTTCTGAATAATTAGGAGAGAAACATTTAGCTTTCAGTCAGGGCACATCTGCTTCAGTTTTTCAGTTGTGTGTTTAAAGGAGAAGCCTGGAACAAAGAACCAATCCTTTTTTGTGTGCCCATATGTTGAAGTCTTTACTCAACATGATGTATATAAACTTTACAGGCAATTCCGTATGTGAAGTATTATTATATTCCCGTGTGATAACAACAAAAATAATCTTATTTGTATTCAAAGTTGTGTTAAGAAAACATTAATATGACATTCACATTTTAAAGATGAAAACCATTTCTTTCTCATCTTTAAGTTTTAAAAATGAAAAAGAAAATAATAAATGGTAAATGTCCAAATACACAGTAGTAAGGAGTTCCCAGGTGGCACAAATAGTTAAGTATTTGAGAACTAGTTGAAAAATTAATGAATTGGACGAGTGCTGATCGTCTGTTTTTGAAACATCACAATGCTTGAAATCCAAAAGAACAATGGCACCATACACATGGGGTCACACGGAACAGGAATTAACCTGATATCAACTAACAACAACAAAAACACACAGTCACTCCATTTTGTACAGTCAAGTATACCCTATGATTTTCAGTGGCTGATTTTTCAAAATATTCCCACAAAAGTTTCAAGGAAACTCTGGAGGGACTCAAAGCTCCAGTTTTTCAGTTAGTGAGGAGAGAGTTAACTCTGTACCACTGAGAATTTCCTTCACGTAACAAGTCCTGTCAGTGAGGGTCCAGCTTGTTCAAATGTTTATCTATTTTCTTCTAAAGACACTTAGTTTCTTAAGAAAGTTTTACTGAGATTGTAAAGCCATAGTGTATCTTGCAAGCATGATTTTCATTCATTCTTGAATTCTGTAGAATATGGAATGGAGTTTTCAGCTCACTGTGGGCCACATGAATTCTTCAGATGTCTTCCTGTTCGTGTGCACTAATTACCATAAAGATTCTATTTCTGGTGATTCAAATCCAGCTGCACTGAGGGGAAAAAAAGTGGGCAGTTTTCTCCCCTTCATTTTATAGCTCAGAAACCCAATATTGGAACCAATTCTACGGAGTAGAGTTAGAGTTAGAATTTGAATAGGCTAAAGTAGGTGAATTCTTCTCCTGTTGGATATGGGTCAGCTCTGCCCTTGTCAGCTGATGGTGAATGTGGACTGGATGCCGCTTGTTGGAGCTGATGAGCACCTTTACTGGGTGTTTTTAGGCTTAATTTGGGCCCAAGGGCCTCAGGCCTGGTTTTAATTGTGTTTGAAATGAACATTCTTCTATGTGGTACAGCACTGTTTCGTTCTTTCACTGTACTTAGGTAGGTAACTTGGGATTGCTGTGATACTGAATGGTTACACATGGTTGACAATGTTTGAGCTCACAGATTAAGACAGGCTTGAAAGCATGAGTGGCATCCACTTTCTAAACATGCCTGTGGAAACTCTACTAACTTAGAGAATGGACAATAGTTATAGAACATGCATAAGGTCTTTTGTTTATAGGGTCACTACTCAATGACACATAAACAAAAATATATAACACCAGATGCTTTTATCCATTTTGAAGTTGGGTGAATTGATTGGACTTTGTAAGATGGTGTTCGTGTTTTGGTTGAGGATCTGTGTGAAATGTTCGGTTGTTTTTATTTAAGCCTCTTTTTTCGAGTCAACAAAACCTCCTGGAAGGCCCTTATATTCAAAAATTGAGCCCGAGGGATTATATTTTAATTACTTTTTACTATATTTTGGAGGAACCTCCTTTTAAGTTGTGCAGTACTTTTGTCCATTTGCTGTACTAAGGTAATCTGGGTTTGCTGTAACACTAAATCTTGTGCCATTAGGGTCTAAAATGCCATAATGGAACAACTGTGCCATAAGTGTATCAAACACCATAATGGACAGTTTTTGATGGAGCTCCCAGATTAATTCAGGTTTGAAAGTAGGAGTGGCATCCACTTCCTAGACCACATGCCTCTGGAAAATTTATGATCTTGAAGAAACTATGATAGTTATAGAAAAGCTTCAGGCCCTTCTGTATACATTCATTCATTCGTTCATTTATTATTTATTCATTAATTCTTTCATTTATCTATTTCTCTGTTTGTTTGTTTGTTGTTGTTGTTATGTGCCCTGTCACCTGTGGCACATAGCAACCGTATGTACAACAGCCCTAAATCCTGCTCTATCCCTTGCTAATCTTATTGTCTTCAACACACCTATTCCCATTACACGAGTGACTGAATCAATTCTTCTCATGTAGGGTCTTCCTTTTCTGTGCTGTCCCTCCACCCTCCCAAGCATGACGTCTCACTCAAATGACTGATCCCGCTTTGCAACATGTCAAAGTATGTCAGATGAAGCTTCAGAATCCTTGTCTCCAAGGAGCAGCCTGGCTTCACCCTCTCTAGGTGAACTTGTTTGTTCTCCTAGCAGACCATGTTATATTCAGTACTCTTCTCCAGCACGATAGCTCCTTCTATCATCCCTAGTCATTGTCCAGCTCTCTAATGCATAGCAAGTGACTGCAAAGACCATGGATTGTGTCAGACACAACTTAGTCTCCAGACATCTTTGCTCTTCAGTACTTTGGAGAGGTCTCTGACAGCAGATTTTCCCAATGCAATTCTTCTTTTAATTTCCTGGCTGCTGGTACCAAGAGTGTTGACTGTAGAGCAAAGCACCCTGAACTTCTAAACAATCTCAATCTCTTCAACATCTATCGTGATGTTGTCAATCAGACCAGTGGTGGTGGTGTTTTCTTTGAGCTTCAATCCATATTGAAGGTGGCAGACCTTAATTTTCTGCAGCAAGCGCTGCTTCAGGTCCTCCTCAGTTTGACTAAATAGGGTTGAGTCATCTGTATGTGTGTGTGTGTATAAATACACACACACATATGTACATATATATGTCATCTGTACATATATATGTATATATATATTCATCTATATATATGTATATGCATCTGTATATATGTATATGTATCTGTATATATATATATTTTTTATTGTTGTTGTTGTTATGTGTCGTCCAGTCGTTTGCGACTCATAGCGACCCTATGCACAACAGCCCTAAACCCTGCTCTATCCTGCGCCAACCGCACTGCCTCTGACACACCCATCCCGACTACCCCAGTCACCGAATCAATCCATCTCATAGAGGGCCTTCCCCTCCTGCGCTGCCTCTCCACCCTCCCAAGCATGATGTCCCTCTCCAAGGACCTGTCCCTCCTGGCAACATGTCCAAAGTATATCAGAATATATATATATGGCATCCACTTCCGAAATGGCTTGCCTCCAGAAACTCTATGTGCAAGCAGTGCTCAGGCCGTTCGTTCATAGGGTCGCTATAAGTCATAGTCTATGACTCGGTTAGAGATCTCCTAAAATAGTAAAATACTGAAGTGCAACAGTGTGAATATGGAGACTTATGTGCTCCTGATACATGTCATGGTCTTTGCAATCACTTGCTATGCATCAGAGAGCTGGACAATGACTAGTGAGGAGAGGAGAATTGATGCCTTTGAGCTATAGTGTTGGAGAAGAGTATTTAATATATCATGGATTGCTAACAAACAAGTTTGTCCTGGAGAGCGTGAAGCCGGGCTTCTCCTTAGAGGCAAGGATTCTAAAGCTTTGTCTGACATACTTTAGACATGTTGTAAGGAGGGATCAGTCCTTGGAGAGGGATGTCATACCTGGGAGGGTGGAGGGACAGCACAAGAGAGGAAGACCTTCGATGAGATGGATTGATTCAGTGACTGAGGTAATGGAGGTAGGTGTGTCAGTGATTGTGAGACTGGCACAGGATAGGGCAGAGTTTAGGGCTGTTGTACATAGGGCCACTATGAGTCACAGGCGAGTTGACAGCAGATAACAACAACAACACCACACACACACACACACACACACACACACACACACACACAAATAGAGGTAGAGAGAGACAGAGAAATAGAGAGTGCCCTTTTATTTAAAAGTCAGATGGGCCTAAGTGTCTTAGTGTTATTTTATTTTGGAGGAACATTCTTCTAAGTTGTACAGCACTCCTCTGTCAATTTTCTGTACTGAGGCAATTTGTGTTTATTGTGATGCTGAACCTTGTGCCCTTGGGGGTGGGGGGTGTCAAATGCCATAATGGTTATCCAGTGTTTGATGGAGCTGCCAGTTTAAGACAGGTTTGGAAGCAGGTGTGACATCCACTTCATAAATAACATGCCTCTGGAAACTCTATGAACTTGAGTAAATGATAATAGTTATAGAAAGGTTTCATTTCTTTTGTTCATAGGGTCACTATTAGTCATGCTCGACTCCACAGTAATCATCAAGAACAACAAGAAGCAGAAAACAATAGTACTTGCAAGTAGATAAGGCTGTAGAGATCAAGGGTCTAATTTTCCTCTTTGCTTATTTAACTTAAATAGTTTTATAGATTTAGTATGCGTGGCCAAATATTTTCTAGAATACAATTTCTCACTCTTTTAAGTTAGAGAAAACACTATATTTCATTGCTGAAATAGAATTTAATATTAACTCAGAAGCATGTCCCTGGATACTTTGAATTCTTGGCCTCATTTCTCCCTGTTCCTTTTATTTTCTAAACCTTTTCTTTCCCAAAGTTAGTTTGAAGTCCTTCTCAAGGATGAATGCGCTTCCTCATCCCTGCACTATGACTTTGGCACATGGCTTCCTTACACATTAACAGATTTGATAGAATTAGGGTTGAATATATTTGTATCACTAGGCTTAAGCATGATGATATCTATCCCTTCTGCCCGAGCCTTTCAAAAGAGAAGTATTGCATGTGGAGCTCAAGTGACTCCAGCCACATCAGGTCACCACAACCCCACTCCCTATGTCTCCTGGTGATCTTGTGTGCTTTAATAGAATTGTGTTCCATAGCACTTTCAAGAAATAATTTTTCAAAATACTTCATCAGCCCTTTATTTTGAGGTATCTTAAAAGGACTTGAACTTCTAGTCTTTCTGAATCTCATCAAATATTTGCACCACTTATGGGCTCAAATACAAAAGTAGGAAATGTTTGTAACATTTACCATTATTTTGTGCAGCAAAATATATAGGTTTTGATATATATTTGGATGGAAAATAATATAATTGTAAGTTGTATAGCCATAGTTGAGTTTGTTGTTACATGTCATCAAGTTGGTTCTGACCCATGTACCTTATGTACCCGAGAATAGAAAATCACACTCTTCTCCAAAGAGCATCCTAACCATCTTTCCTTTGATACATAGTTGTCTTTGGAACAATCTATTAGATAATCAATATTCTTAGCCAATACTACATTTGAAATTACCAATACTTCAGTCTTTTTCTTTATTATCCAACTTTCACATGCATATGAGACAACCAATATTTCCATAGTTTGAGTCAGGGGTCCTCAAAGAGTCATGTTTGTTCTGCAACACTTTTAAAAAGTTCCTTGCTGCAGATTTATCCAATATGTTTGCCAATTGTTTTGATTTCTTAACTACAACTTCCCTGATTATTGATTGTGGATCTAAGTAAAATTAAGTCCTTGACAATTTCAATCTTTCCTCTGTTTATTGGTCTAATTGTAAGGATTTTTATGTTTCTTAAGTTTGAAAGATGTTTTATCGTCTAGTTCTAATGTCAATTGATTCTACTGAGTATACTCCTTATACATCGAATACTCCTTAAAAATTGTTTACAGAATATTTGTTTGTAATTTTCCCTAAAATGAAACTTTATTTAACTTTAAGAAATTAAACTCTATTTAAAATAAGGATTTAAAACATAAGCCTCTTGGTTAAAGCAGTGAAGAGTAATATTTAAAACCCTTTTTCATTAGGTATTATTAGCATTCATCCAAAAGTTTTTCCTCATTTTTATTAATTTCATCAACAGCTCCTGCCAGTCACTACCATGCAACAAGGCAAGGGCCTTGTGGTGCTCAGTCAGGGGGATAAAAGACTGAACAATTGATATATCATTAAAAAGACATTTAAAGAAATTTCTGAATACTCAAGGACTTGAAGAAGGTTTAAAAAAATAGCTAAATAATTGATGAACAAATATCCCTGGTGACCAAATGGTTACCTGTTGCACTGTTGGAATGGTGAAAGTTCAAACCCATCAACAACTCCTCAGGAGAGAGATGTGTAGTCCATTCCAGTAAAGATTTTCAGCTTCAGAGATCTGATGGAGGATTGTTTTAAGTTGAACTTACTCAACCGCAGGGGGTAGAAGGTGAAGTACTTATTAATCATCAGGTGCTGAAAAATTACCACATTAAAAAGAAAAAAGGAAGAAAAAAACTAATACTATTTTATACTTTAATGATCCCTGGTAAACAAATCTGAAGGGTATTGTGCTGTTGTCTAAACAAGCCCTTGAAACTCCAGCAGTTCAAATCCACCAGCAGCAACTCAGTAAAAAGATGGGCAATCTCCTACCGTTTAAATTTAGAGTCCGAGAAAACTGATGTAGGTTCGCTATGAGTCAGAAGCAACTGGATGTAGGTGGGTTTGCTGAGTTTCATTTATAATTTCAAGACAAGGAGTTAAACTTGCAGGTAAGCGCCACAACTTTTCTTAGGTCAAATATTTTCTAGTTATGATATATAAATTTGTGTTCATTCAGTATAAAGTCATAGCTTGGGCATGTAACCAGGCAAATAGGGCTATGACTAAGTTGATTCTTAAATTAATTTGTCTAGGGATGCAATAAATAGATAGTAATTGTTGTTGTTGTTGTTATTGTGTGCCTCTAAGTAGAAACAGACTCATACTTTACCCTCCAGATTGCCCATCTTTCTTCCGTAGAACAACTGATAGATTTGAACCATTTGTCTTTGGGTTGATAGTGCAGCTCCTTACCAGAGTGCTCTAAATAAGTTGTAAGAGTGGCAAATTCAATATCTAAAAAGCCATGCTACTCTGGTTTGACACATGCTGTCACCAATAATGTAGGATCCAAAGCACTCTCTTATTATTTCCTAACCTCTTTTCCTCTCCTAGCTATTCTTGGAGAACTGTGACTTACACATTTCCTTCAACCCTCCTGTATTCCTAGACAACTTCTATTCCATATAAATGACACCCAGTAAACATTCTGATTCATGGATCTTGACTTCATCTCCAATAGTCTTTACCTCTACTCCACAAACAGGCTTAATAATTTATCCTCAAGTCTACTATCCAGGATAGGGCTACTCGTGTAACTAACTCATTCTCTGACAGCAACTTTGATACTCAGCTTTCTGGATCTCTCATTCCTATTAAATCTGCCACCAGTATAAAAAGTCCCACAGTCATTCCATTTCTTACATTCCAGTGCATTCCTCCTTTCATGTCTAGTATAGGGTGTAAACTGGATATCCTACAACACTCACTCTATATACCCAAATCACTTCCACCACCTATTTGTTTCATCTGCTAATATCTAAAGAATGTTTGTTACAAAATTCAAGACTTTTAAACCAAACTAGATTCCATGTCACTCATTTGTGTCATCGCTTCTTTCCCCACAGCCATTATTACAGAGTTATATCAGTATATTTAAATCATTTTTTACAGGCCACTTCTTTCTAACAGTCTGCTTCCTCAACACTTTAGAAGCACTGTGGGGTTATTCTACTCTTGTCTTACAGGGTTTATATGAGTTAGAATCAGCTAAATGCCTTTAACCTCTCTCCATTAAGAACAATGTTGGCTCTTGTGTTTTCATAAATACTTTTTACTATGTAGAAGAAATTACCCTCTAATCCTATTTTGTTGAGTGTTTTAATCATAAAATGGTGTTGGATTTTATCAAAGGCTTTTTCTGCATCAATTGATAGGACCATATGGTTCTTGTTCTTTGCCTTGTTGATGTGATGAATTACATT
>NW_006399954.1:3807517-3816515 GCF_000299155.1 Elephantulus edwardii
AAAAAAAAAAGAAGTACAGCTAAAAAAAAGAATCAGCTAAATGGTTGGTAATGGGATTAGTATTAGTGCTTTTTTTCTGCTTTCTTATAGCAAGTGATATCATTTAGTTTTGGGAAAAAAAATAGATTCTCAGCTTTAACTCTAACAGTTCTAACATTTTTTATACTTACAAAACACAAGCTTTCTTCTGTACCTGCCATCTCAAATGAGAAAAAGTCTACCCTTTCCCAGATGTGATATTTTATCTGTATTTGGTAAGCCCATTTCTTCTTCTCTTTTTGAAGACACATTTCACAAATTTTTTTTTCTAAATTATAGAAAAAGACTTTTTTTCTGGGTCATTTTTTTTTTCCAATCTGGAACTAGCAAGTCATTAATATTACAAGCAAGTAAAAGTCTTGTTGAAGATTGTTTTCAAATGGTTGTAATAATACCTTATTGACAGGAGAGGCCCAGAAGTTCAAGCTGGATTCAGAAGTCCTGGAAGGACGGATGTCGTTGCTGATGGTGAAATGAATCTTGGCTGAAAGGAAAGATTACAAGAAAGATGTTGTTGAGTATGGAAAAGCATTTGGTTGTCTGTATCACAACAAATTACAGATAACACTGAGACAAATGGGAATTTCAGGACATTTAATTGTGCTCATGTGAAATCTATACATACCAAAAAGCTGTTTAGTGAATTCGAGGAATAGTACATCATTTAAAATCAGAAAATCTTTCATACTTATTGAATTTGTATACTAAGAAAATAATTCAAGAAGTTAGATTATATTAAGATAAATGCTGCTTCAAGATTTATGGAAGACTCATTAACAATCTGCATTATGCAGAAGACACAAATTTGCAGAAAGTGAAGAAGACTTGAAGTGCTTACGGAAGTCCTTTGACCAAAGACTTCAACATAGACTCTCTCTCAACATCTGAAAAACAAAACCCTTCACCCCTTGAGCTATAGACAACATCACGACAAAGTGAGAAAAGGGCCAAAGTTGTCAAGGATTTGATTTTGCTTAGATCCACAGTTACCATCCATGGTAAAAGGAGTCAAGAAAGCAAAAGATATGTTTCACAAGTAAAATCTGCTTTCAACGACCTCTCCAGAGTGCTGAAGAGTAACAATATCAGTTTAAAGAGTAAGCCATACCTTAATGAAACCATGACACTTTCAGTTGCTCTGAATGTATGTAAAAGTCAGATGATTAATAAGGAAGACTAAAGCAGAATTGATGCCTTTGAATTGTGAAGTTAAAGATGAATACTGACTATACTATGGAGAACTAAAGAATAAACTGATCTTTCATGAAGGAGGAGAAATAAGACTTCTTTGAGTCAGAGATGATAAAATTTCCTCGCATATACTTTGAGAAAATTGTCAGGTAGTGATGAATGGGTCAGTAATTGGAAATAGACAATATACAGGAAAA
Organism: Elephantulus edwardii; assembly: GCF_000299155.1. Classification (NCBI taxonomy): domain Eukaryota; kingdom Metazoa; phylum Chordata; class Mammalia; order Macroscelidea; family Macroscelididae; genus Elephantulus; species Elephantulus edwardii. The sequence goes on from NW_006399954.1 coordinate 3,808,945, forward strand.
GGTAGAAAATCAGTAAGAAAGGAGACCTTAAATAAGATGTATTGACATAGTGAATGTCACAATTGCCTCAAGCATGGTGAAGATAACTCAGCACAGGAAAGGTTCCTAAGGTTTCTATGAGTGGTAGTCAACTCAAATGAATTTAACAACAAATATAACAACACTTGTTCTTGGAGGGGAAAAAAATGTGTAACTAAAATCACAGTCTACCCAATAACACACTACAGAAATAATTAATGTATTCATTTCCCTTTTCCATTTTAACTTCCTGAGAAAGAAGTCAACATTTCCTTTGTCCTTCAGTTCTTGGCCACTGAGCTTGGACAAGCAATTAATCACTGCATGGACACAGCTTTCACTGAATCCCAGATGACTTTATGATCTCAACACAGTAAGCACTACTCAGTCCCAGCCACTTGGATTTTCTCTGGTTCTGAACTGTCATCCTTTCCTCTCCCCCAAGCTTCTGTTCTAAGTCTCCCTCCTAATTTTCCTGCCAGCTCTCCAGGAGTTATTTTTCCATCTATGTGTTTAGTTTCTTATCCACTTCTTATTTTTTAATTCTTATTGGTTGATGTTCCTGTAAATTCTGTCTCTTTGCTTTATTTTCCTCTTGTAATTCCTATTTTAAGGATCTCTGGTACCATAATTCATAGGGAATTTCTATGCAACCCAAAAGCTGAACCTTTCTGGTGGTTCAAATTTGTAGAAGGAAATTGGTCAATCTCCTCCCATGTGATTTGTTGTTGTTATGTACTGTTAAGTCGAAACCAACTCATATCTGACCCTCCAGGCATTTTTTTCAGAGGCAGTTAATTGTTAGGGAGCTGATTGCCCATCCATCTCCCTTCAGAGCAGCTGGTGGATTCGAGCCACCTGCCTTGGAGACTGCAGCACCTCTTGGAAATCCAGCTCAGGAGGGAAGCTGTCTTAGCTCACCCTGTGCATCCATCATGTCCTACCTCAGCTATCATGAGGAAGTCACTTTAATTTTTCTCACCTATTAAATGGGTATAATTTGATTATTTTGAGGGTTAAATTAGTTAAAAGACATAAAGCACTCAGACATTTCTAAGGATAACTCCATGTTTTGTCCTCAATGCTAACGAAAATTAGTTGGAAGTGTCTCAAAATTGTATTCAACATGAAACTCATCATCTTACCATAAATGTTTCCTTTTGATTTCTCAGAAAGCCTTGAAAAACCATTTGCAAATATGAAACAGAATTTGTTTGCTCAAAACAGTTTTTCTCTTTTCTATCCAGTTTCCAAGTGTTTCCAAAATAATTTTTCCCTTACATTTATATTTTCCTCAAGTCTATCTCCTATCTTGCATCTTCACCATGAATGTGATGCAGGTACTCATTGTTGGCTTGTGTATTCTATATGCTAGAAGATGAGATTCTAGACTCTTGCAATTGACCTTACCCATGTTGGTTTGTGTTAGAGGTCTATGTTATGGAATGGTTCTGGACTATTCAGTGTAACTCATCTCCCTGAGAACAGATTCAGCTTTCAGGATTTCATATACGTGGCACTCACGGCACATTTCACATGAGCGCATTCACGTCACCTAACTATTTAAAACCTTTAGCAGCTCTCCATCAATTTCAAGAAACTGCCCATACTTTGAGTATGGTTTGCAAGTTCTTTGTTGATTTTCACAGTCTAAAACTCTACAACTTGACCCCAAACCCTGCAATGTCAACCAAACACACAGACTTTTATTAGGTGATATTTTTCAAATCTCTTTGGTTCAACTAAAGAAACCCAGACATCTAGGCTTACATTCACTCACTGCTCTACAGCCAGTTCTAATTCAGAGCAACCTTCAGTCGAGTTTCCTAAACTGAGAGAGGGAGAAGGTCCATCTTTCTCCTGCTGAGCTGCTGGTAAATTGTCACTGCTGAGATAGGTGAACTTCAGTCAGCAGCACAACACCCCAAAGTCAAGGCCAACAGAGAGAGCTCTCCCCAATGTACAGGACAGAAATAAATTTAGATAAAGAGAAAATTTCAATTACTAAAAATTGCACAGTTAAAATATCTGATAACATAGAGCAAAAGTCTTTTTTATTTCTTCTAATATTTTTACTATTTCCCTCACTTTAAATATTATTTCTATTGCAAATTCATCCTCTTTTTTTCTTCTGTTAATTCTTGATTTATAGGTAATTGTTAACTTCATGGCTAATGCTGTTCTGAAGAAACTGAGTTTAAATACCATAGTACTTTTGTAACAAATATGATTTTGGAAGAAAATCATCATAAATGAATTTATATAAACATATATAACAAAAAGTGCTACTATCAGAGTGATCATTGCATGTTGGGCTTTCTTTGCATTAGTTTTTCTCCCCCTACCTATCCTCACCCCTCCACTCTGTCTTCTTCACCCTTGAGTTCCCATACATGTTTTAATAGTTGTCCTTTATTTTTTACAATAATGGTCTTATGCATTATTTGTAGTTATGAAACTACATTAGTGCATGTAAGTTTTAAAAGGTTTCTATCCTCCACATCTATCATATTTGTTAAAAGAAAATTATGTCTAAAAGTGAAGCAACTGGAGGTTATCCAACATCATACACTATGTACTGGTATCTATATATGTATTCTCTTAGCATAAAACACTTAAAGTTAAGTGTTATTGAATGAAAATATAGAGACACCTGCTAGTTAAATGAGTACCTTAATACAGACCACCTGGGGACTTTGTATACTCTTGCCAGATGTAATGTTTAGATTTTCCTCCAGTCAAGATAGTATAACCGTTGATGAAACGCTGCCTATTCAGTTTTATATTACTTTAGAATTGTCTCAGAATCACTGTTGTTAGAAACATGTTTGAACTTAACCCTCTTAAAAAAGATTGAGAAATCTTTCTGTATCTCAAAATGCATAACTAAGGTTGTTGTTGTTTTGTACTCTTCACTTGGATCGCAGACTACTCTGTCTTTTCCCAGTCAGCTCCCTCTGAGAGTCTCCAAATCCTTCGATTGTCTCCATGGACGCTTCTGCTGTAGTTATACTACAGGTGACAAGACACCAACCAAAATTTGGAAAGAGTGTATGGAATGGAGCTGACTTTAAATTGCCTTTTAGGAAATTTGCCATAATCCCAACATTTGCATCTGGAATTTTGTAGCTCACTTCCTCCTCATTCTATGCTGTGTGTGAATTCCAGTTTGGTGATTCATTCTGACATGGGAGTTGTTTGCTTCTTCTACTCCACAAAAATGTGAGAAAATGAAGAGGGAAGGGTCTCATTCTTTTTTTATTTTTCTAAGCAATCCTTTTCCCCTCTCCCATAACTGGGAAAGAGATTTTTTTCCTATGAGAAACTTGGTAGTATGACAAAACAATTCCATGTTACACAACCCTGCTAACTTTTCTGGTTGTTCTTTCTCCACTCCCCCGATTTCTCACAATTCAAAGTAAGTTGTGAGATTACTAATACAATTAAGGCTCTTGAAAGAGGAAAACTTCGTATTATGGCCTTGATAACCCTTCATAGAGAACAAGTAAATCCTCTGCGCACATTCCAATTTTAGAGTTGGATTCAATAATAATAGTCAATACAAGAAACACAGGAAAACAGATATGTGATTTAAAATCATCCCTGGCCAGAAATGTTTATCTAGAAACATTAGTCTCCAGCTAGATGTCTATCATCTCCACCCTGCATGTATTCCACTTTGGGCAGAATAGCTCTTATCTGCTATCTAAGTACTTGTACAACCTTATTTTGGAAAAAATCTCCCTGGTCACTCATGATACCTTAAGTCTGAGAGGAAGACAGCTAATTGCCTAATTTTTTAACTGAAATAGTTTCTGTATAACAATGTCAATTGCATTTGTGCTGTTGCTTGCAAAGATTAAGATTAATGGAATTGTCACATCCACTGTGTTTGGAATTGAAAGTGGCTTTGTTTAATGGACAATGCATGCATTTCGTCACTCAGATAAGTAATGTACAAAAGATAAAAGTAAAATTGCTAATGCAAGCAATCAATCTAGAAGTATTTTGAATTACAACACTGATATTTTTGTATTTTCTGACTTCATTCAGGGAAGCTGTGGAATGAGGGATATCACTGCTGACCTCAGAGGAACGTTGACTGAAAGGAAAGAATACCAGATAGTTGTTTAGTTGTGTTTTATTGACTATGCTAATGCATTTGGAAACATGGATAATAATAAATTATGGATAACATTGTGAAGAACAGAAAAAGAGAACTTAGCGTGGTTTAAAATCAGGGAACAATACATGGACTATATGAAGATAAGTCATCATGACTACAGGCAGACTCATGGACAACCTGCCATAGATAGATGAAGAAACCTTGCTTGCAAAATGTGCAGAGGACTCAAAGTACTTACTAAAAAAGATAAAATATTATAGCCTTAGTTATGAATTACTCCTTGACATAAAATATACCTACCAAAATATCTTACAATTGTTGTTGTTGTTGTGACCGATAAAATCACCAAGATAAATGGAGAAAGCAATGAAGTTGTCAAGGATTTAATTTTACTTGAATTCACAATCAACACCCATGGAAACAACAATGAAGGAATAATATATTACATTAGCAATTATACTTCTAAGGATTTCTTTAAAGTGCTGCAAAGCAAATATAGCGCTTTAAAGACTATGGTTCACCTGACCCAGGTCATATTTTCAATTGATCTATATACATATGCAAGTTGAGTAATGAGTAAAGTAGATCAAGAAAGAATGAATACTTTGGACTGTGGTGTTGACAGAACATTGTGTGTACCAAGGACTGCCAAAAGAACAAACAAATCTATATTCAAAAAAGTGCAGCCAGAGTGTTCCTTGGAGTAAAAGATTGTGAGACTTCATCTTACAGGCTTTGGGCACGCATGCTATAAGGAAGGGTCATTCTCTGAAGAAGGACCTCATCCTTTGAAAAGCAAAGCATCAGCAAAGAGATTGTATGGACATTCACCATAACAGGAACAATATGCACAGGATAGGGCAATATTCCATTCTGGTGAATATTATGAGTCGAAACTATATGGCCCTTAATAACAACATTCACTGTCTATTCTCTCTCTACTGTTGTCTCATGCAAAATAAAACTTACTGCATTATATGGTAACTCTTTTTCAAAGGTCTGTGATTGAAACAAGTATGTTGCACATCAGCCTTAATCTTTTTTAAAATCTATTGGCTTATCAAATCAAATCATATCATAGAGATAATTTACCTAATTGTCACATGACATCATTGCACCAAAAACACTAAGGGTAATGTCCCAGTCAAGTTACCAAACATTTGGTGTGATGAGGAGGGCTACAATTCAAACCCTGACAATGCCCTTTACCTATCTGTTAGGAAAAAAAATGCTATAAGGTTGTATTTTGTGTAGTTTTTCTGATTGTCTTTAAAAAAATGTTTACAGCATTAAATGTTTTTCCCTTTCATCTTTCATAATGAAGGAAGTTTTTAACTTGTTCATTTGCCATTCACTTTTAAATTAAGTGCTTTTCATATAAGAAAACACACTTTATGTTCTCATTCTTTGATTTTCTTTGACATAGGTATTTCAGGTTGAATGATGAAGTCCCTAATTTATACAATTTAATAATAACAGAAAAAAAACATTGATGTGAATAAATATAACTTTGCATGGTGTAATCAGTTAATGTGCTCAATTATTAATCAAAATTTGGACTGTATGAGTCCACACAGAGTGTCTCAGAATAAAGACTTGGTAATCTGCTTCTCAAACGCAATGCCTGAAAACCCTACAGGGTACAGTTTACTACAGTGCACAGGAGACCAATTACTCTAAATGCAAAAGAGACTGTGAAAGATAAACCCAGGTCATTTGCTCAGTGTACTCCACTGAAAGGACATCTTTTTGGTGACTCCCAAGTAACTAAAAATCAACTGAATTTGATTAAGTACGTGGTACAGGAGAGGAAGAACCTGGATGAGATGGATTGGTACAATGACTGCGGTAATGGATGTTGGTGTGTCGGAATTAGTGAGACTGGCTAAGGACAGGGCAGCCTTTAGAACCGCTGTACATAATAGGGTCACTTTGGTTTGCAGGCAACTTGACGGCACATACAACAGCAGCAATGTGGTTCAGCTCTTTTGGTTTAGTAGTAAACAATTGGCTGTTAACACAAAGGTATACAGTTCAAACTCACCAGCAATCTCCTCTCTTGTGATTTACTGCCTCTGAAAACCTGCTGGAGGGTCAGCTCTAGGTCATTTCTGACTTGATGATACACACAACCACCACTTGTGATACAGATAATGACTACCAAACACGTCCATGCCCTACCTCCCAGAATCAACGAATATGTTCATTTATATGGCAAAAAGAACTTTGTAAATGGAACTAACATTATGGGTTTTGAAATAGAGATATTATTCTAATTATCTTAATGTGTCCAGTGTAAACTTAAAATACAAGAAATACCTGGCTTATGAATTCATAATTTGTGGACAACTTATACCTCTTGAACTTACAGGTGCTTTACAGGAGTGTCCCTTTGGTTTCCCTGCTATACATCTATACAAGAAAAGACTACTTCATTTTCTTTGGGAAAATATCTGGTGGATTTGAACTGTCAACTTTTTGGTTAGGATCTAAGCATTTAACCATTAAACCAGAAGAGGCCTCTGAGCTAACTTTGACTCACAATAAATTCTTCATCACAATCTCTATGTCTACATGGTCAGCTTTTAAATCACTGAGAACCTTTTGAACTTTTCCTTAAACAAACCTAAATTCATTGCTGTTAGGTGGATTCTAACTCACAGAGACTTTCCATAGGTTCCTGAGCCTGTACATTTTTCTGGAAGGAGGCTGCCTCTCTGCTTTTCTTGGGTCACCTGGTGGATTTGAATAGATGTCCTTCAGTTAGCAGGGCAGTAGGGACTAGGCAACCTGTGAGTTGCCCTGCCAGCCCAAATGTGAAGTTCTAATCCGTCAGCTGCTCCACAGGAGAAAGACGGATAGTCTTCTCCTGTTCAATCCACTGTCTCTGAACCCACTGGAAGGTCAGCTGTGAGTGGGTTCCAACTTCGATTTTTCATAACAACAACTATAAAAATAATTGCACAAATAAAACCTCTTTGCCATTGAATAGAAACCAACTCATAGCTGACTCTTCTTTGATTTCCAATCACTCCGGAGAAAATTGCCCATTTTTCTCCTGCAGGTGGATTCAAACTGATGGAAGCCTGAATAAGAATTGTATTCCAAATCACCTACAAATTCTTGTTCAAATACGTACTTAGTACTAGGCATCATTTGTAACTTGATAATAGAGTAACTATGGAATGTTGTTGTTCTTATTGTTGTTATGTGCCATCGAGTCATTTGCGACTCATAGCGACCCTATGAACAAGAGCCCTAAATGCCATTCTATCCTGTGCCAACCTCGCTGTCTCAAATACAGTCATTCCCAACACTCCACTCACAGAATCAATCCATATCATCGAGGGCCTTCCTCTCCTGCGCTGTCCCTTCACTCTGCCAAACACGATGTCCCTCTACAAGGACCAGTCCCTCCTTGCAACAT
>NW_006399954.1:3822140-3832940 GCF_000299155.1 Elephantulus edwardii
TCTTCCAGTCAGTTGGCCAGCTGGCTGTCTTCCAGATTTCCTGGCACAACTTAGTGAGTACATCCAGGGCAGCGTCTGTTTGTTGAAATAAATCAACTGGTATGCCATCAACTCCTGGAGCCTTGTTTTTTGCCTATTCCTTCATAACAACTGGAACTTCCTCCTTCATCACCATAGATTCTTGATCATATGTTATTTCATGAAATTCCCCTGTGTCAGTCAATTACTTCTGATATAGTGACTCTGTGTACTCTTTCCATATTCTTTTGATACTTCCTGGATCATTCAACACTTCAGCCAAACTATCTTTAAGTATTTCCTCCCATGACTTGAGTTTGTTTTTCAACTCCTTCAACTTAAGAAACGCTTAGCAAGTCTGGTCCTTTTGACTTTCTGACTCTAGCTCTCTGCACATTTCATTATAATATCTTGCTTTGCCATCCTGAGCTACCTTTTGAAATTTTCTTTTCAGCTCTTTGATTTCTTGATTTCTTCCTTTAGCTTTGACTTCTCAGCGCTCTAATGCAATACTCAGAGTCTCATCTGACATCCATCTTTGTATTGTCTTCTTTTTCAGTCTTCGTAATGATATTTTGCACTGTATGGATGATTTTCTTGATATCCTCCCAGAGCTCATTTGGTCTACGCTCATTGGTGCTCAAGGCCTCAAACCTCTTCCTGAGATGGTTTTGAAATTCGAGTGGGACAGACTTAAGGTCAAATCTTGTTTCCTGTGGACTTGATTTAACTTTCCTCAATTCAGCTTGAACATACATATGAGTAGTTGGTGGTCTGTCCCACAATCAGCACCCAGCCTGGTTTTCACTTCTGATATTAAGCTTCTCCAGCGAGTCTTTCCACAAATGTAATCGATTTGATTCCTGTGCATACCAGCAGGTGAGATCCATGTGTATAGCCTGTGTTTATGTTTCTTATAAAAGGTACTTGCAATGAATTAATCATTGAATGTATAATACTCTGCAATCCCTCCCAAGTTAGGTAGTGATTTACAAAATCATTGTTCCTGCGTGGTATGTAGTATTCCATTGTGTAAATGTACCATAATTTTTGAATCCATTGTGATTGGATATTTGGACTGTTTCCATGTTCTTGAGATGGTGACTAGCCCTGTTAGAAACATTATTGTGCAAGTCTCTGTTTATGCCTCAGTTCTTATTTTGTTGGAGTATATTCCAAGCAGTTGAGTAGCTGGGTCTTCTGGAATTTTTATGTTCAGCTTTCTGAGGAAATGCCAAACTGCCTTCCAAAGTGGTTCTACCATTTTACAATCTCACCAACAGGGTATAAGAGTTCATATCTCTCTACATTCTCTCCAACATTTCTTATTTCTCCTCCTATTAAACTTTGCCACTACTACTGGAGTGAGATGGTATCTCATTGTGGTTATAATTTGCATCTCTCTTACTGACAGTGATTTTGAGTATTTCTTCACATGTCTGTTGGCCGTCCAGATACCTTCCTCTGTAAAAAATCTTTTCAAGTCTTTTGCCCATTTTTAAATTGTGTTATTAGTCTTTTTCTTGTGGAGGCCCTGTAGGGTTCAGTAAACTTTTGCTATGAGATTCTTGTCTGAAATAGTATTGACAAATGTGTTTTCCCAGTCAGTAGATTTTCTTTTCATTCTATTGGAACATGTTTTTTACTCTCCCAGGGATTTAATCTTTACAGGGTCCCATTCATCAATTTTATCCTCTCTAGATTGTGCATTTCTAGCTGTACTTGGAAGTCTCTTTATACCATAAACTAGACCACCTAAGCTTGATCCTAGTTTGTCTCTGATAAACTTTATGGTTTTGGGCTTTACTCCCAAGTCTCTAATCCACCTTGAGCTGATTTTGTGTATGGTGTGAGAAGTGAATCCTGTTACATCTTTCTGCAGGTAACAGTCCAGTTTTCCCAGCATCAATTGTTAAAAAGGTTGTCATTTCCCCATTTGATAGGTTTGATTTCCTTGTCAAATAGATGGGTCCATTTCTGGGTTCTCAATTCTGTTCCATTGGTCTATGTGCCTGTTATTGTACCAGTACCGTACAGTTTGGTTATTAACACTGTGCAGCGGATTTTGAGGTCAGCGAGTGCTGTACCTCTCACTTCATTTTTTTTTATTTCAGAAGTACTTTGTTTATTTGGGGGCTCTATACTTCAAATAAACTTGACAATTTCTTTTCCAATCTCCTTGAAAAATGAACATGGTATCTGTTTTGGGATTGTGTTGAACATGTTCCTATGCATGAACAGGATAAATTTTTCTATTTATTTAGGTCTTTATTGTGTTTCACAGAAAGGTTCTGTAGATCTCTTTGTAAAGGTCTTTTGTGTCTCTAGTAAAGTTCACTCTCAACTTGTGCTCCCCTATTGTAAATGGTATTGCTTTCGTTTTTTCCTTTTCTGAGTTCTCTTTGTTATTGTAAAGGAATCCCACTGGTTTTTTGATATTGATCTTATATCCTGCAACTCTACTAAATTTGTCTACTAGCTCTAACACTTTTTTGTTGGGTCCTCAGGATTTTTGGGACACAATAACTTTTTGTGTTAATCTTACGGTAATGTCAGCTATAACTAATATTTGGTGACCATGAAATGGAATGGTTATTATCATCTTGATCTATCAAGTTTAAAATATAGTCGTAACTACCTCATAGCTGAATCTCCAGAAAATGTTCAGATGTAAATGTTAACTTTCTCCCTCAGAACAGGATTTGAACCTTTACACTTTGGGTTGGCAGTGCAACTTTGTACCCACTATGCCATTAGAGCTCTCTCTAGACAAGTTAAAAAATTTCTATTATCAGCCAAAATATGAACCTATCTTAAACTGAAGTAAGTAATGTATCTAGCTCCTGAGAACATTTAGAATATATTATCAGAAATTCACCATAATATTATAACTATTTATCACCTATTTTATAAGTTGCAAGAAGTTTAACCTATTTTCTGAGAGATGCTTTCTAAGTTCTTTATATGGCTGTTCTTAATTTCAAAATGATAGAGAATAGCCATGGCACTCAGATAAATGTAGGCTGGAAGTAAAGCTTATGGGAGAAAGAACAAATTTTTAAGAACAAATAGAACTTAGCCTACTTCATTTCATCCCACTCTGATACAACCAAGGGAGGTTTTGTATTGTCAATCCATGTTGAAATTACTGATTTTATTAATTTTTTGACACAAGAGGAAGCAGGAAGGAAACTAAATATGATGTATTCTAAACATGTATTTCTTAGAAAATTATTTTGTAAGCTCCAAGAGGTGCTCAGAGCTTTTTAGCAGATGTCATGGGGCCATATGAATGAGCAATGTTTCCTTTTTTTCCTGCTACATGCAAGGACTCTGAGTTGGTGTCAACTCAATGACAACCACTGCCAACAACATGGTCGCACTTTTGACCAGAATAAATTTAATGGTAGTGAATTTTGGGTTTTTTTTTTTTTTTTTGGTAAAGATAGAATAATGAGTTAGAGAAGATTTGATGGCAACTACTGGTTAAAATGGAAGTGTTACCATATATAAACATCACTATGGGCAAAGACATGGGTTAAGAAGATTATGAAACTAACATGGCAAAATGTGTATCTCAGACCACAGAAATGTATACATTCCACCCTGGTTTAATTTCCTTTCTGGTTTAATTTCCTTACTGAAATACAAATAGCAGAGGAGAGAAGTAGATATGCAAATTAGAGCCAAAATGTAAACAAGGATTCAACCCTAAGGTACAATCCTCAGAGGAATGAGAATGCATGGAAAAAAAGAAGTTTACGAACTCCATGTTCAATGGAAGCAGGCTACAAGAGTTTAGCTGTCCTTCTAGAAAACAAAAATTAATTTGCTTTGGCCAAATTAAAATTAATTAAAATTATGCAATGTTGCCCTTGTGTTAATTTTAACGGTGAGGTTGTTGTGATTTAAAGCTACAATTAGTTCTAGTGTTTGAAAGAGAAGCTCTGTAATCGAGACAGGACATTTTAATAATCCTGGTTATAAACATTTAATACATCATCTTTAGGGACTCACAAACACATTGTAATTAACTTTTACAACTGAAATAAATCAGATGCATTAGCATATTGCAAAGGAAAAAATCATTTGCATGATTGAAAACAGCTTCAGAAAATTATGTATAACAGGCTTCGTGCAAACACCAGCACAACTTTTTCTAGGTTTCTTGCATGGGGATTATTTTTAACAAGTACTGTTTAGGATTCTTCAGCTAATTATAAATTTGTCCATATAAGTCAACTTCCTGGTTCTGTTGAAGGAGGGAAAATTATTCTGTGGTAAGTAGACTGATACCCGGGTTATTATAAACAACTTGAAAAAGAAAAATAACTGTGTAATGTATACTTCTACTATAGCTACTTCTATGATATGAGAAATCAACTTGGACTGGAGAAAAGAATTTGTGCCTTTGTGTTATTCATGTTTCTAGCATTAAAAAGTACAAAGAATAATGCTGATAGTGACCCCACAAGTGTCCCTAATTACAGCACTCAAAGAACACAGGACCGTTCTTGAATGGGTGGTGGTGAATAAAATGGAAGAAAACAAGGTCATATTGGAACTGGTCAAATAAAGTAAAATTTCTATTTAACATTAGCTTTTTTTTTTGCCCCAGAATATTAGGTGTTGGAGGTGGGAGGAGGACTCAAATGTCATGTTCTCTGCTGTTAGTGAAAGGATTGGCTTTTTGAGGCCACCTCTGCATGGCCCAAATGACAGGCCTGGCTATCTGCTTTCAAAAAGCCACATACAAGAAAATTCTATGCAGCTGTTCTTTTTTCTGAACATGGGCTCATCATGAGTGTGAGTCAACTTCATGGCAATTAAAAACAGCATTGTTTACACCAAGGAGATTTCAAGTCATGTGGACAAGTTGGATATATCCTTGACCTTTTGGCTCTTGTCTGTTATTTGCTCTATTATGAACAATTACTAATTTCTATGATATTTGGTGTATGGGCCATTTGTTACAAACACAACGTTTATGGCTTTAAATCATGGGTCCAATATTTAGTAACTAAGTGGGATTGAATATGTATGGTTCACTTCATTCATTCATAAAATATGAATAACAAAAGTATTTATGTAAGAGTGTTGCTATGGGAATTAATTGACATCAAAGCCAAACTCATGGCCACTGAGTCCGTTCCAACCCAATATCCCACTTTCGGAGGCTGTAAATCACAATGGGAGGAGATTGTCTATCTTTCTTCCCAAAAGCCTTTGGTGTATTCAAACCTCAAGAGGCGCATGCAGCCTTTGCTTAGAAGAAGCACAACTTGCTAGTGACTACATGTTCAGAGCTCCCTGAATTGCATAATGTATTCCGTTTATCTTAAAATGCTATCTGGGACTTAGGTGTTGTCAGTAGGTTCCATCAAGTTGCCTTAGGTTCTACTGCTCCTGAGTATAACAGAATTAAATAACCCATTTTAAAAGTCCTTCTCATAATCTCTGCTGTGCATAAGAACATTGTTGAAGTCACTGTTCCCATCCATCTCCTTGAATGTCTTCTGCTTTTTTTGCCAACACTCTACCAAGCATGATGTCCGTTTTCAGGGATTGATTCCTCAGTAATTGTACCAAAAAGACTTGGCTGACACAGAAGGATTTCAAGAAACAATATATGATCAAAAGGCAATAGAGATGAAGGAGGAAGTTCAGGCTGCTCTAAAGGACTTGGCAAAAAATAAATCCCCAGGAATTGGTGGACTACCAAATGATATATTTCAACATAGAGATGCTGCCCTGGATGTGCTCACCAAGTTGTGCAAAGAAATCTGAAGGGAAGCTCTTTGGCCAACTGACTGGAAGAGATCCATATTTATCCCCATTCCAAAAAAAGGTGGCCCAACAGAGTGTGGAAATTATCAAACAATATCACTATTATCACACATTAGAAAAATCCTGATGAAGGTTACCCAGAAATGACTGGAACATTACATTGACAGAGAACTACCAGAAATATAAGCTGAGTTTAGGAGAGGTCATGGCATTAGAGAAATTATTGCCAAATATCAGATGGATCTTGGCAGAAAGCAGAGAGTACCAGAAGAATATCTATCTGTGTTTAATTTGACTGTGTGGATCACAAGAAATTGTGACTAACTTTGAGGAGAATGGGAATCCCAGAACACTTAATTGTGCTTATGCACAACCTATACTTGGACCAGGAAGCAGTCCTTATATTAGAAGAGTAAAACACTGCATGTTTCAAAATCAGGAAAGAAGTGTGTCAAGAATCTGGTCTCCATACCATTCCAATCTATATGCAGAAAAGATCATTCAAGACATCATGCAAGGAAGGGTGAAGGGACAACAGCACAGGAAAGGAAGACCCCTGATGAATGACACAATAACTGGGCAATGTGGATCCGTGTGTTGGAATTACCGAGACTGGCTCAGGACAGTGCAAGGTTCAGAGCTGCTGTACATAAGGTAGCTATGGGTTGTAGTCTACTCAATAGCACATAACAATGACAACGACAACAACAATAGCATGCTTAAATTATTTGACCAAGAGCAACATTCTTGTTTCCAAGGAACACTCTGGCTAGACATCTTTCAATTATGTTCTTTTGAAAATCCATAATATATTCAATATTCTCCACCAGTAACATAATTAAAAGGCATCAATTCTTCTTCCATCTTTCTTATTAACTGTTGTACTTTCACATGAATATGCAGCAAGCGAAAACATCATGGTTTGGGTTAGAAGTGCCTTAGTTTTAAAAGTGACATCCTTGCTCTTGTAACACTTTAAAGAGGGCTTTGGTTCAAGATTTGCCTATTGGACAACACCATTTGATTTCATAACTGTTGCTTTAGTGAAAGCTGATTGCAGATCTAAGTAAAATTAATATATCAATGACTTCAATCTTTTCACTATCTATCATGTTTGTTGATTCATTTGTTAGTAATTTTGCTTTATTTATGTTGAGGTGTAAACCAAACTGAAGGCTATAATCTTTGAGCTTCCTCACTAAGTACTTCAAATTCTCTTTACTGTCAGAAAGCTAAGTTATGTTACTGGCCTAACTGTTACAGCAAAAGTTGTTAATAACCCAATCCCGATACCTAGATCATAGTCTTATATTGTTCATTTTCTCAATTTTTTTTCTCTAGGATATAACACGCATTGCCCCAGCTGTCAAGAAATAAAAAAGTGAATTGCATTGGGTAAAACTGCCTTGAGGGCCCTCTCAAAGTGTTGAAGAGAAAAGACATCGCTCTGAAGACTCAGACGTATCACATATTTTGGGTATATTGCCAAGAGGGACCAGTTCTTGGAGAAAGACGGCATGCTGAGAAGGGTGGAGAAGCAACAAGGTAGAGGAAGGTCCCAGATGAGATGGATTGCACAGTAACTGACGTAATGGTGGACTGGCTCAGGATAGGGCAGTGTTCAGAGCTTTTGTATATAGTGTCACTATGAGTCACAGCTGACTAAATGGCACATAACAAAAACAACAACAATGCACATATTGAGTAATCTATAAAAAGACACACCCTAGCTCACATCCTTCCTAATTTTAAACCATGCTGGGTCCACTTGCTCTGTCTGAACAACTGATTTTTTATCTATGTAAAGATTCTTCATCAACAGAAAGGTAAAATGTTTTTTGCTGTCAATAAAACACACGTATACATATTTCTGATATTCTCTACCTTCAACCCAGATTCATCTGAAATCAGCAGTGATGTCATCCCTCATTCCACAGACTCTTCTGAATCTTGCTTGAAAATCTCGCAGTTTCCTGTGGATTTATTTATTGCTCCCGTTTCTGGAGTTTTAAAAATTGCCTTCAACAAAATTTTACTTGTGTGTTACATTTTCAATAACATGTGAAATGAACATTAAATGCTGATAATTATCACTGTTAATTGTTGCGGAAAAATGCTGTCACTTAAGTTGCAGTGATAGTATTTGTCTAAGAAGTCCCTTCCTACCAAGAATTCAACAAGGACTTTTCCCAAATACTCATTGATTCTCACTCACTAATCATTATTCAGTAAATATTGTGCATCTCTATATAAGCTCTGGTAGCATAGCCTATACAAAGTTGAACTGCTAACCCAAAGGACTTGCCTCTCCAGTGGCTCAAATCCACTAGCTACTTCTAGAGAGAAATATTGACAATACCTTCCTGTGCTATTTACAACTTCAGAACTCCTTTGAAGGGTCAATAATTCTGCCTTCACAACAAGAAGGATTGGTTTTTGGGGTGGAGGAGAATAAGGGGGGGTTATTGTCTTTTATTAATGTGTTCCAAAATTCCCTCGAAGGCACAAAATGTTTGTGTTTGGCAAACAACCTAAAGTTTGTCGATTTGAACCATTCAGTAGCACAATAGAAAGAAGACTTGTCCATACTGTAAAGATTATAGCCAAGAAAAATCTGTGGTGCATTCTACACTGTAGCACATGGTGTTGGGATGAGTCACAATTGACTAGACTGTAGCAGGTTTGTTTTTGTTTTATATGTGCAAAACATTCTCAGATTTTCAAGAGAGAATATATCTACTGCTCACTTACTAGCTTACTTCCTGATATTTTTAATTTATGACAATAGAAAAAAACCCAACACCCAAAACCAAACAAAAAAATAATCCAACTATTTTGTGCATTAGTGATGCATGTCTGGCAGGATGGTTAAAATAGTTACGTGTGAGCTTGGTTGAACCATGTTTTGCAGTGGCTTGGAAATTACATATAAATATAATTTGGCAGTTATATAATAATGTCATCATTGTCCATTTGTAATGTGAGGTGTCATCCATTTTTACATAATCTCAATTGCCATTTAACTGAGGACTGGCTACCATTTGATTTTGACACAGAGGCTAGGGCTAGACAAGGCAAAATGCAGAATAAGTCAAGGTGTCAAAGATCCTCAACCTGAGGGTTTTATGTGTTTGTTTATACATTGTGTTTTTCTCAATCAGCTTCAAAATACATAATCAATAAATATAATTTACTTTTAATATTCCTCTTTTGGAGATGTTACTTTTATGAGGAGCCAATGCATCCATTTAGAGGTGTAACATATTTTTAATGGATTCCTAATCTAGTACTCTTTTTATGGATACAGAAGTAGGATGTGTGTGTGTAATCTTCCCAGGATGTGCAATCAGTGTAAGTGGCACAGTATTGTTGTTGTGTACCATTGAGTTGGAACTGTCCAAAGCTGACCCTCTGTTGGATTTATCAGAGGCAGTAAATCATACGGGAAGAGATTACCTATCATTTTCCCTCAGAGGTGACTTTGAACCACATACCTTTGTGTTGGCAGCTCAATTCCTTACCACCAAGCCACCAGTGACATAGTAAAATTTAAATTCCAGGTGTATAGACAGAAAAATTAGAACTTTATTCCCACCACCCCTTACAACCACACATTACCTACTTCCTTAGTAGAATGGAATAATTGTCAATGTTTCTTGATTCATCTTTGACCAGAAACAAGGAAGAGGAGAGCTGGGAAGGGAAGATGCTCTGAGTTTTAGATCTAGCAAGGGAAACTTTGTTTTCAGGGCAGCAACATTTTAAAAGCAGACCTTTCTCTTTGCCAGATCTGCTTACTGAGTAACACCTCAGTATAAATAATTCTATTTTGGAAGAGATTGAATCCTGGGTAGAGAAGGCTGCCTGGCAGCTTAAAAGCTG
The DNA here is from genome assembly GCF_000299155.1 of Elephantulus edwardii. Lineage (NCBI taxonomy): Eukaryota > Metazoa > Chordata > Mammalia > Macroscelidea > Macroscelididae > Elephantulus > Elephantulus edwardii. Next base: position 3,831,828 of record NW_006399954.1, read on the forward strand.
GCCATTATGAAACTAAATGAGATAGGAAAAGTTGAGTTTCTTTTTAAGCAGTTTGCAAAAGAGGGTTTATTGGTTTTCTCTCAATGAGCTTTTTCCATGCTTATTTCTGTTTAAACTTGTTTCTAGAAACAAATGATGAATGAAACACAGGTCAGCCTTAAAACTTCTTTTCCATTGGATCTTTGTATTGCAAAAAGAAAAGGGATCTCTCAGAAAAGTCCATGAACTGGAATGGAAAACTTCTCATTTCTCCTAAGGCTATAGCTTATCGACTTAAAAGTGCAGTAGCTTAATTAACAGAAGAAATGAAAGCTATTGCATAATTAACTAGACATTTACCTAAAATCAATAACTTAATTGCCACACCTACATAGGGGATAGTCTTGATCCTATTAAAAACAATTCATTTATATCTACATGTTAACAAAATGTTTGGTGATTTGTTTAAGAGACTAACCAGATCAGTAAAGTGATAATTTATTGAGCAATCAATTAATCTTCTTAGTACAGCAAATATAAACAAAGAAGAGCCACAAGTATATCTGCTTATGAAAGATCAAATTCATCAGATCCTCAACCTGAGGGTTTTATGTGTTTGTTTATATGTTGTGTTGTTGTCAATCAGCTTCAAAATACATAATCAATAAATATGATTTACTTTTAATATTCCTCTTTTGGAGCTGTTACTTTTACGAGGAGCCAATGCATCCATTTAGAGGTGTAACTTATTTTTAATGGATTCCTAATCTAGTACTCTCTTTATGGATACAGAGGTAGGATGTGTGTGTGTAATCTTGGAATTTTTAACCTAACAGTATAAAAAATTACTTTAGATACAGGACAATTAATTACGATATTTCTCCAAAATTATTCTTCAATTTTAAAAAGGTCTCGATAAGGTTGAAGGTTTCTTTGGATTAAATACCCCACAGTCTGTAACCAAAGTTTGTTCTGTCTTTTCATTCAGCACAACTGGATATGGAGTTTCCTAAAACGTCAAGCACTTCTTGCTGTACAACTGTTCTAAAAATGTTTTTCTCTCTTAAAAGAATAGTCTAAAAGTATTATATTTTAGGGCATTATTTTTATCGTAGGAGTATGCAATGAGGGTTG
>NW_006399954.1:3833040-3834918 GCF_000299155.1 Elephantulus edwardii
TCTGTTCTGGCAACTGCCTCTTGGTCCAAGTATAGGTTTCGCATTAGCATGATCAAATGTTCTGGGATTCCCGTTCTTCTCAGAGTCAGCCATAGCTTATTGTGATCCACACAGTCAAAGGCCTTTGCATAGTCACTGAAGCACAGATAGACATTCTTCTGGTATTCTCTGCTTTCTGCCAAGATCCTTCTTACATTAATCATAATATCTCTATAGAAAGGTAAAAAAAACAAAACACACATACACACACACACACACACACACACACACAAAACCCAAAACTCAAAAACCGCAATCAACCAGAGAAATGTGACTGTAGAAACAGAGCCAGAAAAAGAAATGCTTCTGAGCTGAGTATGACTCAGGAAGCTGTTGCAGACTATAAAGACAATCTCAAGCCAAGAAGGAGTATAGAAATAGCTTAGAGCAAGTAAGGAAACTTCGACCTAAATTCTACAATTACAAGGAGCTGATTTTTTCCACTAACACGAGTAATTTTAGTGTGTCCGGTAGGTAATGAAGCTTGATCTTAGGCAGGTTCTTTGAGTACCCACACATTTGTACTTGACAATACATTTGTATTTGTATTTGAGAATCCCCTCCTGTTCTGACTCAATAATACACAACAACAAAAGCAATATACCTGAAGGTTAACAATTTGAATGTATCTACTAGCACCATAAAGAAAGGTTTGTTGATCCGCTTTCTGAAAAATTACAAGAAAACCTCATGGAGCTACTTTCAACTCTCTCGCTCATTGCTGTCCAGTCACAACGGACTCATAACTGACCCCCAAGCAGGTTTCAGAGTTTGTAAATAGCACAGGAGGAGATTGTTCATCTTTCTTCTTCAGAAATGGTGGCGGATTTGAACTACCAGCAAGTGCAGGCTTTGGGTTAGCAGCACAACTCTCTATAAGTGTGTGAGTTAGCCAAAGGGAGGATTATTTCTCTAGTCTATGTGTGTCTGCATCACGCAGTATTGTCATTCTCACCACCAGTGTCTTTCACTGGTTGCTTAAAGCTTTACATAGTGCTGTGCTACCTGAAAGGTCAGCTGTTCAAATCTACAAGTTGATTTAAGATAGGCAGGTAGCTTAGAGTTTCTTCACGTGTAGAATAAAACTAGTTTTTGTTTAGTTTTTTGGTTTTGTTTACTTAATTCATTTTTGTTGTAAAAATTAGGGCATGAATATGACTCTTACATAAATTATTATATGCCTTCACAAAAGTATTCTCAGTTGTTTCTGTTCATAGGAATGTTGAGTCTAAACCTTGTGTCTAAATCATTCAAGGAAATTTGAAATAGAAAGTTGAATAAAATAATATCCCTGTTCTCAGAGAGTTCGCAGACACAAGCTATACAACGTAGTAAAATTGGCCTTCACATTGACAACTATGATTCTAAGGAGGAGACAGGAAATATAAAATAATCCTGCAATCCACCACAAATATCCTCAGGGCCCTTAATAAGTAAAAGTGAAAAAAGAGTACTATTTCTTTGTGATCAGTTAACATACAATTAAAGATAAAATGTAACTTTGTTGTTGTTTCTGTTGTTGAATGCCTTGAGCAATTCACAGCAACCTTATGTTGTTGTTTGTTGTTGTTATGTGCCATTGAGTTGCTTGTGACTCATAGCGACCCTATGTACAAGAGTCCTAAACTCCGCTCTATCCTGTGCTGAACTCGCTGTCTCAAACGCACTCATTCCCACCACTCCACTCACAGAATCAATCCATCTCATCGAGGGTCTTCCTCTCCTGCGCCGTCCCTCCACTCTACCAAACATGATGTCCCTCTCCAAGGACCAGTCCCTCCTTGCAACATGCCCAAAGTATGTCAGACTAAGCTTCAGAATCCTTGACTCCAGGGAACA
>NW_006399954.1:3836757-3844285 GCF_000299155.1 Elephantulus edwardii
TATTATTTAAAATTTTAATATCAAAGTATTCTCTTTCTAGAGAAACATTCTAATAATTATGGTTTGAAACTGTTTCTAAGTAGGAATGACAGTATAAACATACATTAAAATGTATGAGAATTTAGACTCCAAAAAGCTTGACTAACTTTTTAGGACAGGGGATGTATTACAGAAAAGAACAGACCTACTTGTCCTCCTGGTGGTACCACAACTCAAAGGCATCACTTCTTCTGTCTTCCTTAGTCACTGTCCAGCTCTCTGATACATTGGAAACTCATGGGAGGATCAGCTATGAGTCAGTTCTGAATAAGTAGTACACTACAACAGTAAACTAATACACAGCCAGAAATGAGATTACCAAACCCTGAATAAAACCCACTGCCATTCGGTCTGTTCTGACAGCAACCCTACAGGACAGAGGCCAACTGTTGCATAGAGGTTCCAAGACTATAAATCTTACAGAAGCAGCCTAACATCTATCAGCTGGAGAGACTGTTACCTTCCAACTGTCAACCTTTAACTTATTAGCTGGAGTGCTTGATCACTGTGCAAAAATGGCTGTTGTTTACTGTTGAGTCAGAACAGATTCATCGCTGTCCCCCCCCAGTGTGTTTTTAGAAGCAGTAAATTGCATGGAAGGAGATTGCCCATCTGTCTATTGTCAGTTTGAGGACTAAGGTGGGTCTGTTCAGGCCATAGTTTTTCCAGTCATCTACTATGCATCTGAGAGTTCGACAATAAATAATAATGACAGAAGAAATGATTCCTTTGCACTCTAGTATTGTAGAAGAACACTGAAAATCCCATCGACAACCAAGATAAATGAACAGATATGTCTTGGAGAGGGTGCAACCGGATTGTTCTCTGGAAGCAAGAATGATGAGTCTCTCCCTCACATACTTTGGGTGTGTTTCTAGAAGGGGTTATTCCTTGGAGAAGGATATGATGCTGGGAAGGGTGGAGGGTCGACATAAGAAAGACCCGGATTAACAGGGTGACTGCCGCAATGGGGTCTTGAGTGTCAGGAAGTGTGACTCAACAGCACCTAACAACAAGTACTGCCGAGCAGCGGGTGTATTTGAGCAGCATGCCTTTAGGGTTGCAGCACAGATTCTTACTACTACTCCACCAGAGCACTTCACTATACTGCTAGAGCTCCGTATGCAACAACTATGCCAGGGCAGCAACCCGAAATGAGAGTTTAGAGAAATTAGTGTGGTATAACAAGACCAGGGAGAATACATTTTATATATTGGAGGTCCAAGTAAATTTCTTTTTATTTATTTATTTTTTTAATTTTTTTTTAATAATGTTAGTGAACATTTACAGAGAATTTGGATTTCCATTCATTCATTGCAGCACTTCTATCCCCACCCAGTCCTCTCCCCCCACCCCCCAGTTCTTTCCTCTCTTTCAAAAGTAAAAGAAAGACTCCCTCCCTGGACACAATCCCCCCGCATCCCTCCCACCGCCCCAAGTACATTCCACTATGCAACCTTAATTGTAAATTTCTTAAAGTGGGATTTTAAAATAAATAATAGAGCTCTTTTTTAAAGTCCTTAAGCTAGTCCAAGAAAAAACTTCATTTTTATTTTCACTTCATGAAAGTGGACAGAGAGTACTTTTAAATGTCTGAGGACATGCTGGGGCAGCTGGGTCTAAGGGAAACAACTATCCGCCCACCCAAGTGGACCTTCAAGTCTTCTCATTATCAAGAGTGTGGTGACCATCGATAGCACACTGGAAGCACAGTTTGCACTTCACTCCACAAACAGTCCTGAGAGTTTGTTTTGAAGAGTCTTAAAAGCAATTGCTTAAAAGCAATTCTTTCTGACCTTATCTTTGCAAGGAGAGTGTTACCTCTCTGTCTTTAGCTCTTGGTAAGTTTTTCTCCCTCTTGCCTAAGCCTTACTTTCTTTCACTGGACTCTAAATAGCCATACATGAACATCCCAGCTAATCTTTCCAAATTAGCACAGCACCAGCCTGAGGTTCTCATTAGATGTACAGCTGAGATTTATCAGATCTCATTTGCCTAATATGGAGCCTAACTTTGGGCACCTGGCCCTTGCAGTAGGGGGTAAGGGAGAATAGGAATGGGTCTTTTGTCACTGCTATACAGACTCACTAATTTGCTCCGCCTAATAAAATTACAAATGAACACAGCTTTATTCACATTGCCTTTATAGGTTATAATAACCTTGGTACCCCATAACCTCCTGCTAGCTGAATTAATCAGATCATATTAATATTTCTTCTTACTTTCTTTTAACTGGTTCTTCTCTTAATTAAAGGGGCCAAAGACGTAAACAGGGGAGGTGACTAGAAACATGGCGTCAGGTTATAAACAAGGCTCATTAAAAAGATGGATGGGCCGGCAGACTGCAAAATTTGCTTACTTTGCAAGTGTATATTTTGTAATTTCCTGACTAAAAGAACTAATGCAAATTCCATCCCTTTCCTTTTTTACATGTAGAAAAGATGGTAATTTTTGAATGCTGGTGTGGGGATGACAAAACTGAGTAACCTATTGGTGAACTAGAACAGGATCTTCCAAGGCATGCAGCAATCTTGTTCCTCCATCTGTGAAGTACATTTGAAAGTGGGAAGAATGAGGGTTAGAAAGAAAAGGGGGAAAACCCCACAAAACTCAAACAGGAAATTATTTTAAAGAATGAGGAACTTTGAAGAGGGAATATTAAATATGAAATCACAGTTACATTTCAAAAAGGAAATGTAAGACTTTTTAAAAGACTAACAAATCTTCTGAACTTGCACATGTTCAAGTATGTATATGTATTTGCTTGCTCACATGGGCCAAGGGTGGGCTTATTCTTTATGCACTTGAATGACTATTATTAGAATGGCAACCCCTCTGAAGGTATATCTAAATAGCAATGTAAGGGTGAAACTGTATAATGCAGTCAATTTAATTCAGATGTATCTTACATTGGCATACATCGTGTTCACCAATTTATATATTGAATAGATGGTGCACCTCCACAAAATAATGAGTAAGCTCAGATGAATGGAGTACATAATTAAATATTATGTAAAATACAGATGCATTATATATAATGTGTAAGTATTTACAATGTTTCTACTCATTCACACATTTATATGCTAAGTCAGTCACTGCTTTTATTTTCCCAACTTTTGCTCCCATTTCTGTTAACCAAGGAAGAAAGCTCCAGCATTTTTATCCTCACAGCAATTACCAGGAAAGCCCTGCCTCATTCCCTGTCTTTCTATCTCCCTTCTCAACAAGAGAGAAAGTCATTCTGACAGGATGATGCACAGCATGGCCAGGCAAGACCTTGCTCCTTCATGAATAAATTACAGATGAAAGTTTAACTGATCCCCTTGCATTTTTATGGAGGGACCTCTTCCTAATTTACCTAAATGCTTTGAGTATAAGGAAAGAAAATGTAAGAGGCTAAGGTGGAAAGGTTAAAATCCTGTTTAAATGGAGAGAGGTTGATTTTTTTCCCCCCTCTTCAACACACACAGTACAGCCAATCCGGTGAGTCTTTATTCAATGCATTTATAAAAGGGACGAAAGAGAAAATGATTTTTTAACTTGTCTTTATTGATTTTTTATATTAACTGATCAGTAATTCTTATCCAAATAATTTCATCCTGGTGAGAGATATTAAAAAAAGGAGTAAAATTGGTTCTGCTTAGCGAAGGTTTAAGACATTATTTTATCTCAATGGAGTTTAAACTCTGTGGAAATGGCATTTTCTGACAGCATTGTGAGGTGTGTGCTCCAGTGAGTGACCGATTTCAGTGCGTTCTTCACCAATGCATTTTTAGTGCCAGGCAAGTAAGCCATGAGACAAAGTGTGTGGTCAAAATATTAGATCTCCCCCTCCCCCATATAGGATCAGACCAGTGGGATAATGATCTTGGAATCCTGCCTCTGGTCACAGCCATTACCTGATGCTTCAGAAGGCAGGAATGAATTTGCATGACCACTGCCCTTAAGATGTCCCCTGTGGGAAAATGGGAAATTGGCAAGTGGGATCATTTCACAGATGTATTGAATCTGTCATTCGCAGAAATATTTGGCTTCAGTTCTGTGTAAGAGAAGTTCACCTGCAAATGAAGTATGAACTGTTCCCATTTGCAAAGTGCTCTGTTCTGGGGAGGTTCAGCCATTCCTAGTCTATTCCTAGGGTTTTTGCCTTGGGTTACTGAAAAGGTACTCCAAACCATGTCCTCATAATATATATATAGGTCACATATGTACAAACGTACCAGTCAAGACGAAAACATTGAAGAACTACTATTATTAGAAAAGGTTAATAAAGGAAGTTTAATTAATCTACTTTTTTTTAAAAATGACAGCTTACTATAACAACCTTATCCATTCTGTGACCCTTTTTTCTTTTTTACTCTTCCTTCTACAGCTTAAATAAAATCTTCTTGGGTTTGTGAATATGGGTTTTCCCAGAATAAAATCATTTTGACATTTCAACATAAAAAGCCCTAATACAAAAAAACTCACAAATCTAGCCTGTGAACTATAAAATATAAACGTGTTTATAGAAAGCCTTTTAATTTTACTTAAATTTTCAAACTTGTCACATCTCTATGAAAAATAAATCAACTTCAAGGATAATATAGGACTTTTGTGTGGTCCTGGATTGTACTAACCATCCTATTTCAGTATTAACTATAAGTTTCCTGAGTTGCAGGAGATCCTAAAAGTTCTCTATGTGCTTTTGAGCTAAAATGGCTAAAGATTTTATAAAATTTACCACAACCCACCATTGACAGTTTGATGATATTTTAATTAGCATTTAGTTTACACACTCCACCACTTCTGTTAAAAGTAGCTCATTTTCAAAGAAATACCCAGACTAACTGTGCATTTTTATATTTTTATTTAATTTTTCTTAAATTTATTTATTTTGTATGTTAGAAAGGAATGCTTTTCTCCTCCTCTAGTCATTTTCTTTTCTGGAGTGAATCATCTCTCATTCCCTCTCACCATTTGTCATTGGTGGAGTATAATTTCATGACCCCTTCCTCTACTTGCAACTTCCTTTAAACAAAAGGACACAATAAATAAACATCAGAGATAAGACAGTCTCTTCCTCCCTTCAACTGAGTCTCTCCAGCAGCCAGAGCCACTTTAGTCCTTCACACACTGCCCTGAATTAGTATCTCTACTGAAGCTGCGAGGCTACAAGTGCATTATAATAAACACCAAATGGGATCCTAACTGGAATATGTGTATTGATATATATTTTTCCTAGTACTTTTGGCAAACCTATCTTGCTGACTATACTGATGAAGGTTGCTAGTAATTGTGTACACTTTTCAGTGAAAGATAAATGGCCTTCCTCCCAAGGACGCTTGGCCAGGCCTGAATCCCGAGAGTCACGGTGTGTGTGTGTGTGTGTGTGTGTGTGTGTGTGTGTGTGTGTGACTGTTTTTTGAAGGCCTGACAAGGCATCTTGATCATTTCCTCATTTTGAGGCTGACCCACAGCCTCGCACAAGGCCCTCTTCTCTGAAATGTTATTATTCTGTCGTGAGGCCTTCTTCGGCCAGGATGTTACTTCATTTCCACCTTTTGTCTCAGCCTGAATGTGAATGATGCTCTTTCAGCAATATACAGCCGCTTAAACTCCCTGCTGCTGCCTTACATAAATATACAACACCCACCTTGCCCCATAACTCACTTCAGGCCTAGAAAAATAGTGACTTCCTTTATTGGTCAGATTCTCTGGCAATTCCCAACAGCTGTATGTGCTCACCTCAGAGGATCCTTATCTTCAAGTTTCCATTTGTCTCAGCACTATTCCAGTGGATTGCCAATAAAAATGATTCCCATTTTTATAACCCCTGAGAACACAGACACCAGCTTTCCAGAGAAGCCTATTTTTCCCCTCTACAAATAAACAAACACAATGCCACACAATTCACCAAACGGGGCTATTTTGTCTTCAGGAAAGACAAGATCTGAAAATGGAGAACACAGGATTCAGTAAAACATAAAGTGTGGTCTCTAAACACATGCATTATATTCAACAAAATCCCTGTTGCTTTTCATTCTCAAGAGAATAAATTGGGAGTTTGATCTTGTAATTATTAAAATAATCCACCATTTTAATTGCATTTAACCTTCATATATATTAATAGATATGTTAAATATATATTTAAATATATATATTTAACCTATATATGAGGCAATGCCTAAACAAGAACATAATATCTACTTTATATTAGTTACATTATCTTTGTTAAGAAATTTAATTGCTTCCATGTGCTGTCAATTCAGGGTGATTTTAAAATAGAGTTTTGTTCTACTGAGTTTACTCATTAAAGGACAACATAGTAACTCAGTTGAACTTATTACAATAGTTTCAGAATTGACTCACAGCTGCCCCTCTAGATTTGCAAAATATTATCTCACGAGAATGCTCATTTTTTCCCCTTGGAGTCACTGGTGGATTTGAACCCCCAGACATATATGACCTTTGGGTCATCGTCACAGTGCCCTATGGAATATGACACTACAGTCACTGTACTGTGTTCCACAGGGTGCCTATCCAAATCAACTAAGAGCAACTTTTTATTGTTTTGTTTTGCTTGTTTGTTTTTAAATACTAAATATCACTTGACTCAAAAGGATGAAAGAGAAATTGGGATAAATTGATATTATAATACAAAAGCTAACCTGTTGCGGCCAGTCGATGCTCCTCTGTATTCTACAGAGAATAGCGCTGTCGTGGAGGGCTTCCAAGGTGGCCATCTTTGCGGAAGGAAGCAGACTAAAACAGGAGTCGCTGGTGACTTTGAACTACCAACTTGTTGGTTAGCTGTCAAGTGCTTAACAACTTCACTGCCATCAGCGCCTTGGAGATGAAACAGAAAAGAAAAAGTAACTTTTGAAATTTGAAATTGCTGTATTCTTGTCAGGACACCTAGTTCAGCTCAGCTTAGCTCAAGGCTGTCAACTGGGAACCACCTTACAGCTTACCTTGCTGGGTCTCTAAGTTGCTTGAGAGGAGATTGGCAGCAGCATTCCTTACCCACTGGGCCATCAGAGCTCCCACAGGGGAGTATAGTACTGGGAATATGTGTCTAAAGAACAACAGTCATGGCCTTAAGCTCAGCTTCTGAGGATCGCTGTGATGGAATTTGCACAAACATTTAAAGCCAGCTTCAGTTGCTCTGTCAAATGGGGCCTACAACCAGTTTCTCACAATGTTGTGATAATTAAAAAAGAGAACATAAACACTGAACTGTAAATTGTTAGGTGATTTCCAAGCATTAAGATCTCAACTTAGTTTCCATCCTCTGTGATTAATTTGATGACTCTGAAGGGACTTGGTAGATGAGAAGGGTTATCCTGGTGGAGGGTGGAGCTGGGAAGTAAGTGGGTAATGGCACTGGGCTAAGGGTGGGGTCAACATTTTAACTAATGCTTACCCCCACAATAAAGGATTTATCTTTAACTGCTCCACAAATTGCTGTCTATCAGATACTCCTCTAAATCTGAACATTCAGATTAAG
>NW_006399954.1:3846995-3892618 GCF_000299155.1 Elephantulus edwardii
TTCATCTTGGAGAGGATTAAACCAAGCTACTCCTTGGAGGCAAGGATTCTGGGGCTTCGTCTGACATACTTTGGACATGTTGCCAGGAGCATGTCCTTGGAGAGGGACATCATGCTTGGGAGGGTGGTGGGACAGTGCAGGAGGGGAAGACGCTCTATGAGATGGATTGATTCTGTGACTGAGGTAATTGGGATGGGTGTGTCAGAGGCGGTTGGTGCAGGATAGAGCAGGGTTTAGAGTTGTTGTGCATAGGGTCGCTATGAGTTGGAAATGACTCGATGGCACATAACAACAACAACAACAACATTCAAGCAAAGACTGTTTCCATGAAATCACTTGATATGTAACAGAACAGAAAGCCATGTAGTGTTTTTTAAGAGTCTCTAGGTGATGCAAATGGTGATGTGCTAGACTACTTACCAAAGGTTGTTGGAACGAATCCACCCATATGTGTCAAAAATAAGGTCTGTTGATCTACTTCTTGAAAAGTCTATACGGTCACAGTTTTACTCTGAAATGTGGGATCACCCTCATTTGATCTTTTCAGACCAGACAGTCAGTATTTTCTGCAAACTGCCTAACTTTAGGTTACTCAAATTATTGCCATTAAGTTGGAACCTACTCAAAACGGACCCTTCATTGGCTTTTTGATCCTATAAATTGCAAGAGAGAAGACTGTATATCTTTACCCCTTGGAGCAACTGATGGCCAGAAAGGCACAGCTTTGGGGTTAGCAGCTTGGTTTTCTGCAGACTTTTCCACCTTAGCTCCCTTCTAGGTTACTTTGTTCTTTTTCTCTGCTGCTTAGTTAGAAACAACTCATACTTGACCCTCCCCCGCCCCCAGGAAGTTTTCACAAGCTGTAAATCTCACAGGAGGAGATTACTTATCTTTCTCCCATGGGACAGTTAATGAATTAGAACTGCCTGCCTTTCCATAGTCAGCACAACTCCTCACCACTACACCACCAGGATCAAGGACAAATTACTTTCACCACCTATGAACCTTGCAGTTACTATTGTTTTTATGAGTATGAACAGACCCATCCTTCTCCAGCAGAAAAAAAGTGGTGGATTCACACTGTGTGTCTTCAAGATTTCAGTCTTATTACAGACAATTTTGAAAAGGAAATGTTGGGGGGAATTAGAGGAAGAGATACAAAAAAAAAAAAAAAAGAAGAAGAAGAAAAGAAAACCAAGAGCAAGATTATTTACACTGAGACGATGTAATGGATACAAAGGTAAAGATTTAAATACTAACATGCCAGAACAAAAACTTCAGTACATTTGAGTGGCATCTGCTTCGTAAAGATCCTCCATTGGGTTTCTGAAGCTGTAAGTCAGAATGGGAGATTTTCCAGCTTTCTCAAATAAGAGAAGCTGGTGTTCTCGAACCACTGCTAACATTTCAGCTAACAGTTCAATATGTGTTACACCACCAGAGCTCCTTAATTTGTCATGTTGTTGTTATATGCTGTCAAGTTGCCTACAACTCATAGCATCATACCTATACTTTAAAAAAATAAAATAAATAAATGAAATTAAACAAAGGAGGAGGAAAATGTGCCAATTAAAGTCTATGATACCCCCTCTTTTATTACTATGCCACTCTCTGCAAGCAGAAGAATGTTGACATACAATCCATGTCAGTTGATGGGTTTGCTGGGGGGCTTTGTATGAGGTGAACCCATCAGTTATTACCATCCTACACCAGGCTCTCGCTTTTGCAGAAGCAGGTTTTAGAATTGATTCAGTTGTTTTTTGTTTGGTTGTCATTGCGTTTGTTTATGGGTTGGTTTGTTTTTTTGTTTTTTTTTTTTTGTCAGCTCCCTTCACTCAAAGTGCTTCCAAAACATTTAGGATTATCTTGGAAAAGTCATCTGACCATGTTCAGCTGATTAAACTTGCTCCCCAAGACAGCTTCCAAATAACTCAAATTATCCTTTCAGTCTCTATATGGATTAAATCCTCAAAATGTATATTCTTTTCTTGCTCGGTCTTTTTCCTTGGATATATATTCAAAAGTAGTCTTTGTTTTGTTTTGTTTTCATAAAGTATCCTCTACATTCTTAAATCAGCCTTAAATCACCAAAAACTTTCCTCTGAAGGGGAGCCTAGTGAAATCTTACAGCCAGCATCATTGCAGGCAGCCTAGACTATTATATTGCCCATTACTTCCAACAGCTGTGGATAAAACTTAACATTTTCTTAGGGTCAAATGTTCTCCTTGTCAGTGGGGAAATTTTTTTTTTCGGCTCTAAATGAAATGCTACAAAATACATTTTCCCCCACAACTGGCCTGGACTTGAAGTGGGATTTTGTTTATTGGACCATTCTGAGTACTGTAAAACATCCTGTTTCACATTGTAGCATAAGCTCTTTTTTAAAGCGTGCCCTGAGTATTTGCAATTGTTATCAGGCCCAGATGTACCCTAGTGTCAGTGGGAAGCTCTGCTAGTTGGCTCAGACCTATAGAATGTAATTAGCTCCAAGGCCTCTGTGCTCAGTTTGTGGGGGGTGCACTGATAGTAACCTGATAGCAACCATTTGCTCTTCTATTCCCCTCCTCCTCACCAAATAGAAGAGGAAACACAAAACAGTGGTGACCAAGGTTAAAAAGCTATTCTTTGCAATGCCAAAGCTGTTATTTGAAGGTTTTGGAGATTATGAATGAGAGGAAGTTGGCAGAAAAATCTAGTTGGTGCAAAAAATGAGGACCAGAAGTAGAAACTTTTAAAGGAATTTGAAGAGAAAATGCTCTCGTCAGAGAATTATAGAATTGCATGTTTAAAATACAAATGGTGTTTCTCCTTCATTTCCAAATTTTCAGAGGAGTTTGTTGTTACTGTGTAAAACCAAGCTGGGATCGACCCACAGCTGACCATCCAGTGGGCTTTCAGAGTAAATGGCACAAAAGGGGATCACCCTTCTCTCCTTCAGGGAAGCTGGTGGATTTAAACAGGGAGCCTTCTGAATTGAAGCATAGCTTCTTACAACTAGACCGCCACTTCAGATGAATCTAAGAAACAATATTTTTGAAGGAAGATGGGCAGACTTCTCTTGTGAAATTATAGTCTTGGACACTTGTTGAGGGTCAGCTGTGAGTCACTTCAAACGTAACAGTAATGAGATAGGAAAGCAACATTTATATTTCCTACCCTCTCCCATTTCCAGTTACAACCGTGCAGCACATTGGTTACAGAGAAAGATTTTTGGTTTCACGTAAAAGATAACCCGATGGGATAAAGCCAAGGAGAAACATGAGTTCAATGAATTATCATCCTCATAGAAACTGGTCAGGAAAATAAGAGGTAAACTCTAAACTAAAGTAGTTGGGTCATTTACCCTAGGAGCTCACATTCAGTAAAGCACATCTCCTTCTCCTGACCCTTGTAGCAAATCCGTTTCTGCCCTGGAGCATGAAATTTGATTGTAATTATTTTAGCTTGCTCGGCTACATATGTTATTGATGATCTTTCCTCAAAATCACCAGCCTTTTAGGACTACTGCCACAGCACTTGACTTGATGACCTGTAAGTTACACATAATAGAAAAATAAACCACGCAGGGTTTCACTATTGATTGATCCTTAGAAAATCACTTTTCTTGAGGAGCACAATGGTCTACAATAGTGGTTTAGAAAACAAGGCCATATTTACAAATATCTACACAATTGAATTTATAAAAGGTTCAAAGTTCATAACTGCTTGGAAATTCCACATGTCAGAAAATACAAAGTTCTAATATGTATTTTGCCCTTAGTTTATAAACTTCAAACCAGTCATCTACATTTACCAAACTTTCCAGGTAACTTTCCACTTCAATTCTTTGCTTACTTAGCCTGGTGAATAAATGAATAAACATATATGTACATGAATAATCAACCAATCAATCAATCAAATCAACCATGGAATAAATGATTTTTATTTCCTGAAACCCTGGCTTCCTGAATCCAAAAATGGAGACCTGCCGTAGTTAGGAGGCTGCTTTCTAGCATTGTCTTATCCAGGAAAAGGACAGAAGTTTCTCTCTAAGCAGAGAAAGCTGTTTTTTCAGAGGAAATGCAAACCTGTATATGTATGAGTTATGTTACCTTGTCCTCTTGATAATTTTGTCTTTTTTTCCCTGAAAGTTGTTGTTGCTGTTGTTGTATGCCAACCAGTAGGGATCATAGTTAGCTGACCCTCCAGTGGGTTTTCTGAGGCAGTGAATCATGTGGGAGGATATTGTCCACCCCAACCATTTGACTATGGGATTGCAGCACAGCTTGTTACCACTAGGCCATCACAACTAATTCTAACAGAATTTAACACGCCTTTAGTCTCCACCTAAAGCCTTGTTGGAAGAAGCTTTACTCAGAAGTTCAATGGTTTGGAAATATCATTTTATGTGTGTCATTTCTATGCTCTTCCTGCAAGTATTTCACAAGAAAGTATTCTGTAGTGTATGCTAAGCTCTAAAACTGTACACAGGAAACTCTTCTGTAGTGTATACTAAACTATAGTGTATACATAACCATAGCCCCTACACTGGTGGAAGATCCCAGTTGGTGCAAATGACTTGTGTTAACTCCTAACCTAAAAGTTAATGGTATATGTGCAGGGGAGATTAATCATTGGGTTGTACAATTTGATGGGTGGGGGAGGTGTGAGTAAAATGGAAAGAATTTGTTCAAATTTGTATTCAAGTTTTGTAAATAAACTAGTGGGGACACACAAAAGTTGATGGTGGATTGTTCAAATTCACTCAGAAGTGCCATGAAAATAAGTCTGGAAATCTGCTTCTGTCAAAATTACAGTCAAGAACATCTATGCAGCAGCAATTAGACTGTAACCCATGGAATCATCAAGAGCCAACAGCAACTCAATAACAGCAGATGTCTTTAAGCTGGGTGTGTGTCTCTGTTGGAATTTCTATTTTATCCAAAAAGAAACACATTTAAAAATGAATAATGCAATAGATTTTTTTTATTGCCTTCATAATAAGTATAAAGAGCCATGAAAGTTGTTCTAACTTGCCTACGGGAACAGCCAGAGGAAACTGGAAGCTGCAAATATGATTGGTTCTCTTGAGGAAGGATGGCTGAGAGGGGACTGGAAGCTTTGCTAGGAACTGGGAGTATCTCAGTGGGTGCATCTGAGCATCCTTGGCAGGTTTGTTTACTTCATTCTCAAGCACAGTCATCTCCACCATCATGCATTCGTAAGGCATGTACAAGAAGCCTATTCCATAAACTGTCCCAAAAACCACTTCTAAATCTCCTAACATCTCTTTGACTTTTGTGAATCTTCTGATTTTTCTCCAGACTTTGTTTTTTGGGGTTTTTTGTGTTGTTTTGTTTTTGTTTTTTTAAACTTTAAAGCATGACCTTGACAGGCCAGTAGGAAGATGTTCATGTGTGGGTTGTAATATTCCAAATACACTATCAACTCAGATTCAATGAGTGGGAAAAGAGGTGATGTCTTGAGTGGGCAGAAAAGAGATTTTTGTAAGATAACACAATCTTCAGAGAAGATAAGAGAGGATGGGGGGGGAAGGAATCCTTGATTTTCTAGAGATGTTTCTTATATTACTAATAAAAGAAAGATACAACTTAAACACTACAAGGAAGGAGAAGGATAGGCAGAAATTATGGAAAGAAAGTCAAAGAAAGGCTCTGGCCCTTGCCGACCTCCCCCATTCCCACCTACTTTGATTTTTGCAAGCGCTGGCACCTCCTCTTATGAGATAATTTTCCCATGCAGTCTCAGTTCTGCAAAGTCAACTTGGTTTATGAAGATCAAGTTGTATTCTGTATATTTAATACATCATCTCTAAGGATAATCATTCTGGAATCTGAACTTGTTTCTGTTATCTAGCTTCACTTGACAATGATTTATGAACCAGAAAACAAGACAGCTTCATTTTCATAAAGTAAACGGAACCTTCTGGACCAAGAGGAGCTGGGAAAACTTGTTTTGACTAGCAAACTGAAACAAACATGACATAAAAGTCAATACAACTGCACCACTGGGCTCTCCTTTTACAAAATAGCTTTCCCTCACTCCAGCAGGATGACAGTTGAAATGTTGCATTATCCAATAGCATTTTTTTTACCTTCACTAATTATGAGCCTGGTGTGATCATGAAGGACCCTGAAAAATGGAAATAAATGCATGACTGTCATTTCCTAGAAATGTCAGCTCTACCCAGAAAATGGAATTAACAGCAACAAAATATCTTAAAGAAAATAACTGTATGTTATTGTATCATTATTTGCCTACTGTGTGCATAATTTACTTATAGTAAATACTATTCACAATGAGGGAACTCTGGTGGCTTAATAAGAAGGAGTTATGCCACAAGCCCAAAGACAAGTGGTTTGACTCCACCAATGAGAAAAAAATGGAAATGTCTAGTGTGATTTTTCAGCCTCTGAAAATCAGCTATAAGGGTAGCTATGTGTATTTTCAATGTATAGCAATGATCTGAGTTGGGCTTTGATTTAAAATAAAGTGCATGATTTAGAAAATGTCCATTCATGCCTTTGTTGTTGTTTTTGATATGCCATCAGGTCAGAACCAATTTATAGCTAAGTCTCCAGTGGGTTTACAGAAACTATAAATTGAACTGAAGGAGAGTGCTTATCTTTCTCCTTTTGAACATCTGGTGGATTTGAACCACCTGCCTTTGAGTTGGCAATGCAACTTCTTACTTAATAGACCACTTGAGATCCACTTATACTAATACTTAATATTATTAGATCCTTGTTGCCAGAAGAGTTTAACCTTTAGAGAAAACAAGACAAAGGAGTTGAGATGTGTCTTCAAAGTCACTCTTACCCCCTCTGTCATCCTATTTCCCTGTTAGTAATTTTTAGAACTTTTAAAATTGAATGTAGAAAGATCAGGTGATCTATACCAATACCACCTCAAGTACACACAACACATAATATCACCTATAAAATGTATATACATAAATTGTGTTTTCACCAAAATTGTATGCTATTTATTTAAATTATATTTATGTAATTTAAATAAGTTAAATATAATTAAACTTAAATATTTATAATTAAATTTTGCAGTAGTATGTGTCCTGCCTCTATACCTTTTCAATCTATATGCAGAACAGATTATTCAGGAGCTGGGTTCTATGAAGAGGAATGTGGCATCAGGCTTGCTTTGATCATCAACAACCTACATTATGCAGATGACACAACTCTGCTTGCTGAGAGTGAGGAGGACCTGAGGCACTTGCTGCAGAAGGTCAAGGACTGCAGCCTTCAATGTGGATTGAAGATCAACATCAAGAAAATAAAGATTTTGGTCTGATTGACAGTGAAGAGATTGTGTTTGTTAACACCTTTAATACAGTGGGCTCCGCAATCAACACTCTTGGTTCCAGCATCCAGGAAATCAAAGACGGATTGCTTTGGGTGAAAGTCTGCTGTCATGAACCTCTCCAGAGTACTAAAGAACAATGATTTCAGTTTGGAGACTAAGGTATACCTGATCCAGGCCATAGTTTCCACAATAGCTTGCTATACGTCAGAAAGATGGACAAAGACTAAGGGTCATAGAAGGAGAATTGATGCTTTGAGTTGTGGTGCTGGAGAAGAGTATAGAGCATACCATGGACTTCCAGGAGAACAAATAGGTTCATCCTGGAAAGGTTGAAACCAGGCTGCTCCTTGAAGGCAAGGATTCTGAAGCTTTATCTGAACCACTTTGGGCAGTCCTTCGAGAGGCACATCATGCTTGGATGGGTGAAGGGACAATGCAAGAGAGGAAGACCATGGTTGAGATCGATTGATTCAGTGACTGGGGAAATGGAGGTGTGTGTGTCAGAGACAATAAGGTTGGCACAGGATAGAGCAGGGTTCAGGGCTATTGTACATAGGTTTTCTATGAGTCACATGCAACTCAAGAACACATACAACAATTATAAATCACCTACAAACTTATCCACTTCCTAGGTTAAGACATCTCAATCCTCAATCCATATTGAAGGCTGCCGTCCTTGACCCTCTGCAGCAAGCGTTTCAGGTCCTCCTCAGTTTTAGCAAGCAGGGTTGTATCATGTGCATAACACAGATTTTTGATAGATCTTTCACCAGTCCTGATGCCACATTTCTCCTCATAGAGTCCAGCCTCCGGAAAATCTGTTCTGCATACAGGTTGAAAATGTATGGGGACAGGACACATCCCTGGCATATGCCCTTCCCTATTTTTGAACCATCCCGTGCTTCCTTGCTCTGTTCTGACAACTGCCTCTTGGTCCAAGCTTTCGCCTTAGCACGATCAAGTGTTCTGGGATTCTCCAATATTGGACTGAGGCTCAATATCAAGAAGACAAAGATTCTCACCACTGGACCAATTGGCAGAATCAGAATGGATGGTGAAGGAATTGAGATTGTTCACAACTTTCGTTTGCTTGTTTGCTTAACTCCACAGTCTACACTCTTGGCACCAGCAACCAGGAAATTAAAAGATGTATTGCAGTGGGAAAGTCTGCTGTTAGGGACCTCTCCAAAGTACTGAAGAGTGATGGTGTCTCTCTGGAGACTAAGGTGTGTCTGATACAGGTCATGGTCTTTGCAATCACTTGTTATGCATCAGAGAGTTGGACAATGACTAGGGAAGATAGAAGGAAAATGGATGCCTTTGAGCTGTGGTGCTGGAGAAGAGTATGGAGTGTGCATACCATGGACTGCTAGGAAAACAAGCAGGTTCATCCAGGAGAGGGTTAAACCAGGATGTTCCTTGGAGGTAAGGATTCTGAAGCTTGATCTGACATACTTTGGACATGTTGTAAGGAGGGACCGGTCCTTGGAGAGGAACATCATACTTGGGAGGGTGGAGGGACAGTGCAGGAGGGGAAGACCCTCTATGAGGTGGATTAATTCAGTGACTGGGGTAATTGGGATGGGTGTGTTGGAGACAGTGCAAGAGGCACAGGATAGAGCAGAGTTTAGGGCTGTTGTACATAAGGTTGCAATAAATTGCAAGCAACTCGACAGCACATAACAACAACAACAGGTTAAGAGCTATTACATAATTGTCTATCTATAGTATCACTCAGTTTTCCTACTGAAGGTATCACTATTCTGAATTTTGTGTCAATAATTATCTTTTCTTTTTTAATATTTTATTTTGTTATTTTGTGTCTGTGTGTGTGTGTGTGTGTGTGTGTGTGTGTGTACTGTCAAATCTGATCTGACTGGTACAGGAGGAGATTGTCCCTCCTTCTCCAGGAGAGCATCTGGTGGATTTGAACCTCACACCTCTGGGAATGCAGTACAGCCTCTTGCCACTAGGCCAACAGAGCTCCCTAATAATTATATTTTCTTTCTGCAAAGGTTAGTTGTTGCTTTCATAGCTCTCTTATTATTAAGGGATTCAAATGTATTTTAAAATTCATGTTTATTTAATATTGATTTGCATACAAAATTCATGTACGCTGTGTTTTGTTTATATATATTCTGTTTCACATTGCATTTCATAATATCATTCATTGTGTTTTGTAAAATTAATCACCATTGGTCCATGTCCACATAATCCCACCTTTTCAGGTGCTCACAGGATACTTCCCAATCCCTTCTGTTATATTTAATATAACAAAGTCTTGTCTATCACTCTTTTCTTTTATCAGCATGAATTTTCTAAGTCTCAATGACACCAATAGACATAGTTTTATACTAATTTACTCCACTGTGTTGTTTCCATTATAAAAAGATGACACAATTTTCGTTTTTATGTCTGTTCCCAGCTTTAGACAGTACTGGGAACATGCGCATGAGTGTCTGCAAATATTGAATCAGAAGTCAAATGTCTTGAAAGTGCATATAGTTTCATGTTACTAGGTAATACCAAACTGATTTGAACCCTCATTGTAACAAGTCAAAATAATGAGCATATACATATGGGTTGCAAAAATATGCACTGGCAATAAACCAAGCTAGATGGCCTAGTGGTAAGAAGTTTACTGTGATCTCAAACGCATACAGTTCAAATCCACCCACCACCTGTTTTGTTGAATAAGCGTGGGCTACGTAATTCCACCTAATTTACAGTCTCTGAAAACCCACGGAAGAGTCCATTCAGACTCAGTGACACTCAACAATGACAGAGCTAATAAGTCATCAAGGTTATTTCCTATTTTAAAGTCAGCTGTGTTAAGGAGCTGACAGCATTCTAATGACTAGTCTATAGCGAGTTACACACTAACCCAAAAGCTGCACACCTCTGCTCGTTTGAATTCACCAGGGACTCAATGAAAAAAATATGAACAGTCTCCTTTTACAATGTACAGCCTCAGAAACCCTAAAGAAGGTGACTTTAATCGGAACCTACTTGAATGAAAGAGTGAAACAATGTTACTAGTCGAATGTTACTGTTGTGGCAGCAATTATCAGGTTACTTATTGGGTTAACATTTCAACTGTCTATGGAGTATGCCACAACACCACAGTTTTTGTGTGGTATTGTTTTTGTTTTAATAACTAAGGAATATATGTAGGTTTTATTAGTAACATTTCCCTCTGGCTCTATTTTGTCTTTAAATGTCAACACAATAGTACGGAGGAGTCATAAGGCTGTTTGGGCGTGAAATTAACTATCCAAAAATCGTCAATCAGTTATTTTTACTAATTACTTTGATGTTATACACATGAAGACTTAATCAAATTATATTTTCTCAAATAGAATCAACTATTGTAAATGTGATAAATATGCCAATATATCAATGTTCATTCTTGGAAATTAGCATCAATAAATAGACTAAATGATTTTGTCAATAGATAGTAAAATATATTCAAGTTAACTAGGCTCAGAATTGTTTCACTTTAGATAATTTCTCAGCACATCAAATTAATGGATGTCCTTTGGATACAGAGGCATATTGTACACTACAAATGCTAAGTTAGGTCTCCATATAGTCAGTAGGCCTCACTTGGAAGCACGTCACTAAAATAATTTCATTCTTAGAAAACTCAGCCTTGGTTAATAAAAATTTTTTCAGAAACAACTTTTACATTTACTAATAAATGAGACAAAAATAGGGGTTGAACCTTTCTATATCTTCTTGCTCAGGGTGGCAGAGAAACGGCCCCACCTTTGAATTGTTTCATCCTGTCTAAATTTCTTAGGCAAATTAAATATGAATAAAGATTTTATGAGGAAATTAAAACCAAGACAAAAGAAACATACACACCACTCTATTAAATTGATAAAGTTTATCCTGATTATCCTACTGTGAGAAAAAAACTGGAATATATGTATAATCAAAGAGTATATAGCATCAACTATGGAGACAAAACTTGAAATTCTTTTTGAGTTTTTATTTTCTGATTGCCAGAATAATTTTTAAGGGGCTGAGAGGAAGACTCTCAACCAGAGGACTTGACACAAGTAACTGCAGCAATGGACTTAAGTGAGGCTGGCATAGGATAGGACAGGGTTCATATCAGTTGTTCCTAGGTCACAATTGACCTGACAGCAACTAACAACAACAAGGGCAAGTATATTAGGATCATTAGAATAATTTGTTAGCAAATATCTTGTATTTCCTTGTGGTGTCCATTTGCTAATATATAGTGCTAATGCTTTGTGACTAACTGCAAAAAGTTTAGCTTTAAATGCAGACAAGTTCATATGAGTAAATGAACAAAAGTCTGAGTAAGAGTCACCTTAAGTACAACGTGTCATAGCTCTTTCATCCAGTACATTTCCTTTTACAGCAACTACCCATTTTGGAAACCTGGCAAATAGGGACAGAAATATATTAATATAGAAAAAAATTATTGATTGATTGATTTAAACTTTCAAGAGATATTTGTTGATCACCTACTAAGGGCTAGATCCTGTTCAAAAGATTTTGAAATGAAAACTCTTCTGAGACTTCTTAATTTCATATTTCAGATAGCAGGGAAGGGGACTGAGGATTTACAACCATTAACTAATTGAACACACACATTTTGGGCAATGTGTATTCATTTACATGATATAGTTGATATTGACTATATGAGCTTGATGAGTTTGGTATGTTGTTTGTTGTTGTTAGATGCCATTGACTTGAGTACGACTCATAGTGACCCTATAAACTATGGATCTGTCTCTGACACACTGAAATCACTGTGTCAAACCACCTGGTGAAATATCTTACTCTATTTCACCACCTCTCCACTTTCTGTCTCATATTGTCCCTCTCCAGGGAATAAATTCTCCTAGCAGCGTGCCCAAAGTGTGGGAGATGAAGATTCATCATCTTTGCCTCCAAGAAGCACTCTATCTGCACCTTCTCCAAAACAAATTTATTCTTTTGTTCTTTGGTCTTTTGAAGTCCATGGGTTCTTCAGCACTTCTTTCCAACACCACAGTTCCAAGGTATCAATTCTTCTTCTCTTCTCCTTAGTCAATGTCCACCTCTCAAATGCATAACTTCTGAAGAATTACCACGTGATCAAGAGCCAATGATAATGAAATGCAAAGCTGCACTGAAGGCACTGGCAAAAAATAAGCTCCAGAAATAGATAGGACACCAGTTGAAATATTTCAAATGACAGATGCAGTAGTGGAGATGTTCACCAGTGTACATTAGGACATTTAGAGGACAGCTGTCTGGCCAACTGACTGGAAGAGATTCATGTTTGTTCCCATTCCCAAGAATGATGATCCAATAAAAGGTCAAAACTGTTGAACTGTATCATTAATATTATATACAACCAAAATATTGCTAAGGGTCATTCAAAAACAGTTAGAGCAGTACATAGACAACTGCCAGATTTCCAGGCTGGATCCAGAAGAGTCACAAGGGATGTTGTTATTGTTGTGTACAGTCAAGTTGGAACAGATCCATTGTTGACCCTCTATTGAGTTTTCAGAGACAGTTAATCGCACAAGAGGAGATTGTCCATCTTTCTGCTGTGGTTGGCAGCTGGTGGCCTCGAACTGTGTGCCTTAGGGATTGCAGTGCAGCTTTTTGTCACTAGGCCACCAGAGCTCCAGGGATATCATTACTAACATCAGATGGATCCTGGCTAAAAGGGAAGAATGTCTGGGGTTTTTTAAAATTTTTATTTTTATTCTTTTAAATTTATTTTTTATTGACTATGCAAAAGCATTTGACTGTGGGGAGCATAACAAATTATAGTTAACATTGAAAACAATGGGAATCCCACAGCACTTAATTGTGCTCATACAAAGCATATAGGTAAAACAAGAGGTTGTAATATGAACGGAACAAGGGAAGACTGCATGTTTTGGGGATAAGCTCCCTGAACAGTACAAAATGCTCCTTAAAGCCATTTAAAAGCCCAACTACTAATGGAAAATAATTCAACTCCAAGCAGAGGCATCTAGGAAGAAAGGCCTGGCAATCGGATTGTGGAGTTATAGTCTTGAAAATGACACTGCACACATAGAGTTGTCATGAATTAAAACTGACGCTTAAATTATTCGTTTCACTTTAACTTTCTTTAAGTCATAAAATAATTTGATGGCTGCTTTACTAAGAAGAACAAAATTCTCTTTTTGTTGTATATATGTGCTTGTCCACCTTTACTTTTATTATAGATCTAATGTAATTGTTTATAATAATGGCCATTCATTACAAAGATTATGTATGAGATAATTTCCCCAACCAAGGGTAACTGTTGCCCCTATTAATATTTTTTATGATTCTAAGAAAAAGAAAACAATTGGTTAGGGTTCCAAGCTATTGTACAAAGGGTCCTTATGAGCTGCTGGTGATTCTACAGCACACACCACCAGCAACAACAACAATATCTACTTTTTCCAAAATTAGATCTAAACCAATTTCATTATTTTTATTACATTTACAACACGATCAATGTTTACCTTTGACTTTTAAAACACCATAAACACTCCTCTTGCATTGTTAAGAAAACAGACAGCATTTTTGTGCCAAATTGACGTGGTCGATCTTATTGCTGAGGAAGTGGGTTCCAAGCCACTGCTGAGTCTCCACTGATTGCTCATCTTTCTCCTCAGATGCCTTGGGTGGATCCAAGTGGCCAGCAGGCTGTGGCTTTTCTCTTAGTACGGTGACCCCGTTTAGGCCCCATCACCAGGCTCTCATCATGCTCCTCCTGCGGCTGTTGTGTGCTTTCGAGTTGGAACTAACTCATAGCTGACCCTTGATCCATCAGGGGGTTTTCAGAGGCAGTTTAATTGGGGGGGAGGAGACAGCCCATCCTTCTCCCAGAGCAGCTGATGGATCCAATTAGAATTGCAGTGCAGCTTCGTACCACTAGGCTACCAAGTAAACATACTCTTTATTTCTAAGTCAAAGTGCTCATCCTGCAGGGGAAGAAAAAGCTTAAAGCATACAGGATTTTGTTCTTCCAAATCAATTTGGGTCTTTTGGAAATAAGCCATGAACTACAGAGCATATGCTAATTTACCAACCACGGGGGCAGAGAGTGGTAGACAGGAGAGGGGAATGTGTGCAGAAATTGGAAAGACTTGTGATTGTGCCTTGCCTACCTGGAACCTTCTCCCAGTCTCAGCTGAACCTTACAAATGGACCCTACAGCTCTCATGGCAAAGAGGGCAGAGGGGAAAATCTTTGCAACATAACAGAGAACTGGAATCAGCCGGCAGAAACATCAGCCCCAGAAAGCCATTCATTATGTGTTTTCAATATCCTCTAAAAGAGTTGCCCACCCCTAACTACATATTTATACATATTTACGTGATAATCAATAAAGGAAAATGGTTGCATTATTTTGATTAAAATATCAATTCTGTGCGTTACTATAAAATTACATTTAAGAAACCAGAAAAGGGGAAGATAGCAGCTCATGCTACCCTCCCACCCATGATATATGATATTTTCAGGCTCTGAGGAGAGCGGACACATTAAGAAAATAGTGCTAATGATATTAAAGTACTTTACAAGGCTTGTTACTAAGAGCTGACAAACCTGTCAAGTGTATAATGTAGGAGGCTATCGTAACGTTCTCAGAAAACCATACTTCTACCGCATTTCACTGCAATCTCCTAATAATGGAACTGCTATAAATTCTCACCAGCAATGGGACAGAGCCATGGCTTCTCACCCCAATGTGAGGACATGATAAATATAAAAGAAAATGGCTGTCAGTTTTGGCGCCCGAACCTTATTACAAAGTCTTAATCTTACTGGCCTCAGCACCTTTTATCACCGCCTTGTTATGAGCTGATGGCTTTTTTATTTGCTGGGAGATGGAGGATGTGTCATTTGATGTCCTTTTATGTAGCCACTGCTTTGTCCTCTCATGAAAACACACACACATACACACACATTCTATATATTTATTACAGTAACCAATTAAATGCAAGATTCATGCTGGTGGCTTCAAGTACTTTCAGTTTAGGGTTTAACCTAGTCTGGATTTAAAAACATCATTATGAGTGTTTCCATGATTGGGCTTCAAATAGGATATTAATTTTTCTTAGCAATGAGATGGAGTATTTGCAATATTCATGATTGCTTATTCTTGCTGTGACTGTTATAGGTGCTGGTCATTGCTGCAAACAAGGTCAGCCAGGAAATCCAGGCCTTCACTTTCCTTCTTACTTCAAGCCTGTATGTAGCTCTGAAGAATGAGGCTGGTGGATACAGCCCAGCTCAAACTCTACTCAAGTTCTTCGTGCTTGATTGTTAAGATGCAAAAATAGCACTTGTCTAAATGTTAGTGTAAAAATCTCAAAATTCACTTTACATCTCCTTACCTAATGGCAAAATAAGAATCTGAACTTCATTTGAAACGCTGACCTCACAGGAACCTTTATCCACCAGAAGTGGTGGCACCTGGTAACTTTGCGGAACATGCCCTTGATACCTGGTTTCGTACTATGGCCAGAGACATCGTCACTGGCTCTTCTCTTCTGTTTGTGACCGTAAAATGCAGTGATTCTGTGTACGTACGTAGCTTTATCCTGTCTGTATACCTTCCAACCAAGCCCCTGGCTGTAGGATCAGTGAAAAGACTAATTCCCAGTTGTCTTCCCCCAAGATTAAGGCTATTTCCATGCTTGCGTGCACACAGCTTGGTGCCCAGCTTATATTTCTTTCCATCTATTCTAAAGTCAAAGGCCAAGGGAACCCCAACAATTTCTTTCTCTTCTTCATAGGAAATTGCCATTCTGGGTGTTGTACATTGACTTCACATATCTCCAAGTCTGTTTGATACTAGAAAAATTTGCTTACAAAAGAAAACCTGTTTACACAATTGAGACTTTTAAAACTACATGCAGCCAAATAACTAATTTGATTTTTTTTAAAAATTTTTACCCAAGGAATGATTTATTTTGCTAATGGAATAGAATCAGCTAGTACTAAATAGGATATTGCATAACACAAGTGATATTTTCCCCTAATTTACCATATTTTACAAATTACTTGAGACCATCAGGAGCCCAGTTCATTCAGGGATCAGGTTCTGAGCATAAGCTTTTCCATTTCTGGCACACAAGGGTTAAAGTATCCTTGACTTTTTTTTAGTATCTTGACTTTTCCCTCTGTTGAACAAGTATTTATGCTTAAAATGCAGGTTTGGCCTAAGTGGGCACTGAAACAGCCCCTCCTGTGATTGTCCGTGTAATAAGCCATTTGTGATTTGCCACTATACGAGGGGAAAAAGCTGATGAAAAACCTAATACATCGGAAAAGGCAAATTGCATGTCTAGAAATTTAATTAAAAAGGAAATAACCCTCCCTGTGTAAAGGTTGGCAGTCTCCGTTCCAGGCCTCCTTGTAGTCCTTGTCTTCCCTCCTTTTTCCAAGTACAGAGAGTCTTCAGCACTGAAGTCCATGCATGCATATTAATGAGAAAAGTCGGTCACAAGTCACCCAAAGGTCCTTGGCCTCACTGGAGAGGTGAGCTGGTTAACTGGTTTGTAACTTACAGTATTTCCTCTCGTTGACTTTCATTGTGCAGTCTTGGACCTGCTCGTGAGTGGATGACGCTTACAGTATTCACACTGATAATGAGAGCTTTCTCTCATGTCTGAGTCACATGTTATATTTCACAAGGTTTTTTCATGTGTGTGAGTACATGCACGCACACATACATATGCACACACAAACAGGTGGGTGTGTATCAATTAAGATACACATTGTTTCCTGTGGAATAGGACACAGCGAGAGCACCGTTTTCTGTTGCTACTCAGACACCTCCCACTGCAGAAGTCCCAGGTGAGTACATGTCTGGATCCTGTCCACTGTCCTCACAGTCTCTGCTGAGTCAGCTGCAGGTCAGGCAACCTGCCAAGGGAGGGTTTGATGTATGGCTAGGAGCCCACGGTAACAAGGCTGAGTCTGTACTGCCTGGAATATGCTTTTTCCACGGGTACCCTACGAGACTAAACTGAACAGAAAGTGGGAACCCAGCCTTCCTG
Organism: Elephantulus edwardii; assembly: GCF_000299155.1. Lineage (NCBI taxonomy): Eukaryota > Metazoa > Chordata > Mammalia > Macroscelidea > Macroscelididae > Elephantulus > Elephantulus edwardii. Next base: position 3,864,375 of record NW_006399954.1, read on the forward strand.
GGAAATCGGGGTTGGGAGTTTGGGCTTATGCGTTCATCTCTGTAAAGTAGGTGGCTTGCAGTCTACTCAGAGCAACCAGGAAGAAGTGAGGCTCTGATCACATAACAAAGGGCTGGATACCCTGGCCCATGGTTGTAAATGCTGTCAGACAAATTTATGTTCAGTCTGCAAAATAGACATTAAATGACACACACCTCTGTGTGTGTTTGTGTGTGTATCTGTGCTTATTTTTTGAAAAGGGATTTGAGCAAGATCAATTATAGAATGCCCAGCTAAATATAACTTTCAAATAAACAGTGAGTGCTGACATAGTGTAAGTATATTGTGTGGGACATTTTTTAATCATGAAAGTTATTAGTCATTTGTCGGAAATCCAAGTTTAACTGCATATGCTATGTTCTTATTTGCCAACTTTGACAAGTCTGATTGAAACTCCATGGATTGTTTTTATAAATTACCACAGAAAAGATTTTAAAACTCCAGAAAATGATCTTCTTACTGTGCTGGAAACTAAAAATCCAAATGAATTGGTGTCAGCAGGTCAGGCTTTCTCTGACATCTGAAGAGGAAGACCATTTCTTATCGCTCTGAGCCTGTGTTAGTTCCCGATGCTCCTTGCTTTCCAGCTGCTCCTTAATTCCATTTTAACTGCCTGCCACTTCACGTGACTATCTTCATTCTGTCTTCCTGTGCCATGTCTGCCCTTTCATAAGGACGTCACTCACATTGGATTAGGATCCATCCTACTATATCCTACTATCCACCCTACTATTGTATGACCTGATGCTACTGATAACATGTTTAAGGACTCTTCCAAGACCATGTTCTTAAGTCTTAGAGGTTAGATTTCATCATATCTTTGGGAAGATGCAAATCCAACCCATGACAGCAATTTTAAGATTCCTTGGTGCTCTGGTGGTATCATCTGTTAAGAGGTGTGCTGTTAAACCCATCTCTGGCAGTTCAAATTCACCAGCAGCCCCACAGAAGAAAGGTAGGGAAGTCTCCTTCAGTGCTATTCACTTTAGAGTCAGTTCAAATTCAACTGCACTGAGTAATGAGTATAAGCATTATTACATATTATTCAATTTAATGCTAATATTATGGCATTATCATCCTTTTTTATTAAATATGAGAAGATCAAGTGACCAAGGAAGCAAATAACTTGCTTACTGTCACCAAACTGGTAGGGGCACAATTTCAGGCGCATGCCTCAAAGATGTCTGCTATGTTCACCTCCTTTCAGTTCAGGAGCTGGAGTTCAATTCTGTCTGTGTGATGGAGTTCCCATTCAATACGAGAGGTGGCTCCTTTATAGCTTTTGTTGTTGTTGTTATGTGCCATCGAGTCATTTGCCACTCATAGCAACCCTATGTTCAACAGCCCTAAACCCTGCTCTATCCTGCGCCAACCGCACTGCCTCTAATTCACCCATCCCGATTACCCCAGTCACTGAATCAATCCACCTCATAGAGGGTCTTCCCCTCCTGCGCTGTCCCTCCACCCTCCCAAGAATGATGTCCTTCTCCAAGGACCGGTCTCTCCTTACAACATGTCCAAAATATGTCAGAGGAAGCTCCAGAATCCTTGCCTCCAAGAAGTAGCGTGGTTTAATCCTCTCTACGATGAATCTGTTTATTTTCTTGGCAGTCCAGGGTACATTCAACACTCTTCTCCAGCACCACAGCTCAAAGGCATCAATTCTCCCTCTATCCTCCCTAGTCATTGTCCAACTCTCTGATACACAACAAGTGATTGCAAAGACCATGGCCTTTATTAGGCACACCTTAGTCTCCAGAAAGACACCATTGCTCTTGAGTAGCTAATAGCCCTGAATTCATATCCCTTTGTAAGCATGCTGGAAGAACGTGATCTACTGAGACTTCTTTTCCAATCAAGTGTTGGGTTCCCTTCGCAGAATGCTTACATCAGATTGTTACTGATTGCATCTTCACTAACTTCTCCTTGCCCTTTGTTGAGAAAGTCAGTGTCACCAAATGATGCCTTAATTCATTTTCTATTTGGTTCTCATTCTCATTTTACCAAAAAGTATGACATCACGGTTCTGATTGATAGTGTTGACTTTCTCAGCAAAAGATGAAAGCAAGTTACCAAGGTATCAGGAGTGGCAAAATCTGCAAGTCAGAAATGACTCATCATGGCAATGTTGTTATGTGCCACTGAGTCACCTGCAACACATAGTGACCCTAATGCACAGCAACTCTGAACTTTGCCCTGTCCTGAGCCAATCTCACTGTCTCTGACACACTTGCCCCTATTACCCCAGTTACTGTGTCAATCTATCTCATCCAGGGTCTTTCTCTCCTGCACTGTCCCTTCACCCTCCCAAGCATGACACCAAATTGCAATGAGTGTGATTAGACTCCTTGAGTGATGTAAACTGCTAACATGCTCTGCTGTGAATGGAAAGGCAGGGATCAGCTTCCAAAACCTAAGTCCCTGAAAGGCTGTGTGGTATAGGTCTTTCCAGCACACAGAGGCCCCTCATGCTGGCATCAGCTGGGTGACGATTGGCATTTAGGTTAAAGTAGGAAATTAGTTCGTGCTCCTGAGGAAACCATGAGGGAGACTGAGCTGTATCAACTGGTACTCTGTGGCAGAGTTGGAGAAGTCGGAAAGATCCTCTTCAGGAAACTGCCTTTATGTGTTAATAAAAACAAACGTTGTTGTTGTTATTGTTGTTGTTGTTGTTGTTATGTCACTTGCATCAAGCCACTTGCGACTCATAGCGACCCTATGTACAAGAGACCTAAATGCCATTCTTTCCTGTGCCAACCTCGCTGTCTCAAACACACTCATTCCCACCACTCCACTCACAGAATCTATCCATCTCATCGAGGGTCTTCCTCTCCTACGCTGTCACTCCACTCTCCCAAACATGATGTCCCTCTCTAAGGACTAGTTCCTCCTTACAACATGCCCAAAGTATGTCAGACAAAGCTTCAGAATCCTTGGCTCCAAGGAGCATTCTGTCCTCACCCTCTCCAGTACAAAGCTGTTTGCTCTCCTAGCAGTCCATGGTATATTCAACACTCTTCTCCAGCACCACAGCTCAAAGGCATCAATTCTCTTTCTATCATCTCCATTCAGTGTCTAACTCTCCGATGTATAGCACATAATTGCAAAGACTATAGCCTGGATCAGGTGCACCTTAGTCTCCAGCCTGACATCATTGCTCTTCAGTACTCTTGAGAGGTTCCTCACAGCTGACTTTCCCAATGCAATTCGTTTCTTGATTTCCTGGCTGCTGGTACCAAGAGTGTTGACTGTGGAGCCAAGCAAACTCAAACTATTAACTATCTCAATCTCTTCACCATGCGTACTGATGCTGCCAGTTGGCTCAGTGGTGAGAATCTTTAAAATTAAAATAAAGCAAAGCAAAACTAAAACATAATTGTTATTTCAAAAATTGAATAGCTATTTTTATATATATTGGAAGCTCTCAGGATTTAGTGGTAAGCAGTTGTATTTTCAATCCAAAGGCCAGCAGTTTGAATGCATCAGCTAGCTGCTCCATGTGGGAAAGGTGGATAATCTCCTCTCATACAATTTACTGCTTCTGAAAACCCTCTGGAGGGTCAATATGTGTTAATTCCAACCCAGTGGAACACAACACAACAACAACAACATTTATAACCCCAGAAATGAGGAAAATGACTTTTAGAAGAAAATATGATAGCTTTGAACATCCATTCAACATCTACAAGAAAAGGTGGACCTAAGAGGTTAGAGTATTTCCCCCCATTTTATACATTAGATTCTGTTCCTTATAAATTTCTAATAATGCATATATAATCTCTTTAAATACTTAGATAATATAGGGGAAATAATCATACTATTATTTAGCTAGCCTTTTGTTTGTCTGCCATTATGTCACTGAATGTTAGAACTTACAAGTTCCAAAGTATAGTTTTATGGACTTTATCTTACTTCTTAACACATTTATTAAGCCGTCATTGCATTTTCTTTCTCTACCTCCTATGTAGCCTCCTATTAAAAACGTCATTGTCTTGATTAATGTTCTATTCTGCATCAAGTTCAGATGATATTTGGGAATCAACACTCCCAGGAGGACCAACTTCTCATATTCCTGACCACTCTGTGGAGCCATAAGTCAAAATGAAAATTACCATAACCCTCAGAATCCCCAAGCTAGTAAACTGTAAGATATTTTAATTACCCTGTTATGACTACCTTGTAATCACATGGCTCACACGACGGTCATGCCTTAACAACGTGAGCAAGTATTGACAACAATGCTAAGTGGTGTGTTTTACAACTATTTACATGAAGAAGAATCACTATCCTCTCCTGATCCTGGGAGCAGTATAATTGAATGCAATTCTTTCTGAATTTAAAATAAAAACCTACCACAGATATAAAAATATATAATTCTGAAAAGATTTATTTTTAAAATTGCACTCAACTTAAATTTCCTTTTCCATAAACCAGTCTCATTCCATAGTCACTCATTCTATCCCACACCATTATTGATGATGCTGACATTGAGTAAAGCCCACCTATGTGACCTGTTGTTGTTACACATCAGCTAGTTGGAGCCAACTCATAACCATGACATAAAAGAAAGAAACATTTACGATGTATATGAATATAAAGTGTATATGAATGATTGTATGCAAACTAATTTTTTAAAAAGCAATGACGTTAGTTTAAAGACTAAAGTGTGCTTGATCCAAGCCAATTTGTCTTTTCCAATTGTTCCCTATGCATTTTAAAATTAACCAATGAACTAGGATGGTTGAATAGGGATGCCTTTGAATTGTGGTGTTGAAGAAGAGTATTAAGTACACCTTGGATTGCCAAAGAATAAACAAATCTGTCTTAAAGGAAGTGCAGCCAGAGTGCTCCTTGGAAGTAAGCATGGTCTCATTTACTTGGGGCTTCTTTTAAAGAGTAACTAATCCTTGAAGACAGATATCATCCTGGGAAAGGTGGAAGATCATCAGTAAAAGAGAGGAAGACCCTTAATGAGACGGATTGGCACAGTGACTACCACAATGACAGAGATTGTGAGGATGGTGTAGGATAAGGCAAGCTTCACATAGATCAGTTGTTCATAGGGTCACGATGAGTAGTTGTCAACTTGATTGCACCTAAAATCAAGAGCATGATTACTTAGAGCAGCCCTAGTGGTGCACTAGTAAAGCATTAAGTAGCCAACAAAAAGATCCACAGTTTAAATCCATCAACTGCTCAGTAAAACAAATACAAGGGAGTTTGTTTACATACAGATAAACAGACTTGGAAAACTAGAGGACTTTGCTCTCTTCTCCAGGGTCTCTGTGAGTGGGAATCAACTCAGGGGCAGAATGTTTGGTTTCATATCTAACTATTACAAGGAAAAGAATGGAAAAATTCCTAACATGAACATTTATTTAGAAGGCGGCCAGGCTAAGCATTGATAATGTAAAAAGAAGATATAAAAAGAGAATAATCAACTGAGAAATATAATGAAAATAAAGGACTTTATTCATGATAGTAGCGTTGTTATTGTTTCTAGGTGCTGTCAAATACACACAACAGAAGGAAACACTGTCTGTAACAATTTTTTTTTTAAAATGTCAAAACTGTAGTAGATTCTTTAATTGCACTTGACATGTGGACTCCCACAGGAAAAAAAAATAGATGGTCAAGTAAATGAAGAAAAACTAAATCAGATGGGAGACATATTATTTTAGATAACAAAACTTACTTCAAACTTATTCTCATTAAAACCATGGGGTGGAGCCAAAATAATAGAAAAAAATACCAGTAGAAGAGAATGTATGGTAACAGATCTGTATGAATATGAAAATTTTAATTTATGACAAAATTTACATTTCAAATTAGTGAGAAAAAAAAACATTTAACAAATTGTGAATTAGATGCTTGACTGTTTAGGAAAAAAAATACATATCAAATCTCTGCCTCACAGCACAGAAACACATATGTATCAGAAACTTTATTTGAAACTGTAACAATATTAGAATAAAATTTTGGAGAAGGATATTTTTATCTTTAAAGTAAGCAAACTCAGAAATCATAAAAGACTATCATATTAGTTATCTATAAAGACTCCTTATTTTTGGAGAAATAAAGAAGGAGTAAACAAAGAACACATGCCCATTTCAAAATTGGAATACATTTGACCGAGTATTACTATCCAGAATATATGAGAAGTCATTGTTGTTGTTGTTATTGTTGTTATTGTTCCTAGATGCTATCAAATATATTCAGTAGAAGGAAACACTATCTGTTAAGATTTACAAGGAAAAAGTATATTATTTTCTCCTTTGTCAAAATAATAGATTTTTAATTATACTCTTCGTTAAAAAACTTAAAGAATATAACATAGCTAATTAATTGTGATTCATTACACGTAATTGAAAGTTTGTACTTTTTTCTTTCATCTTTTCAATATATGTTTTACACCCAAAAGTGTTCTATTTGTGAAAGATTAACACAAAAAATAACACATATATAGTCTGTGTTACCAACACTTATGTTTTGCTTGCTGACCTTTGACACTTTTTCCACTTGAAATATTTTGGAGATAATTCCAAATTGAATATTTTGAAATGCTATCAAGAGTCCTCATTCCCTAGTTTCATAGCATTTTCCAAAATTCAGATAGGGACCTTTCCAAATTGTTGAGGAGTAATGATGTCAGTTTGAGCACTAAGGTGTGTCCAATAAAGGCCTTAGTTTTTCCAATCACTTTCTATATATCTGAGAGCTGGGAAAAAAATTTGGTAATACCATTTCAGACAAGGGTCTCATATCAAAAATTTACAGAATCCTACATTGTCTCCACAAGAAAAGACCGATAACGCAATTACAAAACGGGCAAAACACTTGGAAAGATTTTTCAGACAGGAAGATATTCGGTGCCAACAAACACATGAAGAAATACTCAAAATCACGGGCAATAAGAGAAATACAAATCAAAAGCAAAATGAGATATAATCTCACCCCAGTAGCACTGACAAAGTTTAACAGGGCAGGAAGTAAAAAATGTTGGAGAGGATGTGGAGAGATGGGACTTTTTATACATTGTTGGTGGGATCGTAAAATGGTACTATTACTCTGGAAGACAGTTGAGTGCTTCCTCAGAAAGCTGAACATAGAAATTTCATATGCCTCATCCCTTCCACTGCTTGGAATATACCCTAAGAAAACGAGACCTGAGGCACAAATGGAGATGTGTATACCAATGTTCGTAACGGTGTTATTCACCATTGCAGAAACAAGGAAACAGCCCAAATGTCCAACCACAATCAAATGGATTGAGAAATTGTGCTAGAGTCACATGATGGAGTACTACACAGCATGCAGGAATAATGATTTTGTAAATCACTACCTAACTTGGGAGATACTTGAGAGCATTAGGCTAAGTGAACTAACTCAGTCCCATAAGGACAAATATTGTAAAATACCATTATTGTAGAATGTGTATGAGGATCCAAGGGAAGAGCGGGTGGAGCAAAGAGATGAGAGGATGGTTGGGGTGGTGGGTTTAATTATAGGGTCACACAATTTGATGTGTGGAGGGAGGGAGAGGTAAAGGAAATGGGAACATTCTGATGTGAAAAACAGTGTATATAAACTTTATAAATAAACCAGTATAAAACACAAATTTATTAAACAAAAAAGAATTGGTGCCTTTGAACTGTGGTACTGGAGAAGAGCACTGAACATCCCTTGAACTGCCAAGAGAACAAATAGATATGTATTGGAGAGGATGCAGCTGGAGTGTTTTTTGGAGGCAAGAATAAGGCTTCGCCTCACATACTTTGGTCATGTTGCCAGGAGTGTCTATTCCTTGGAAAGGGACATGATGCTAGGAAGGGCAAAGAGTTAGGGCAGGGAGGAAGACACTTTACCAGGTGCATTTTGACATGGTGATTGCTTCAATGGATCCTTGTATGTCAGGAAGTGTGAGGATGGCACAGGACAGAGCAGTATTCAGATTTTTGTTCATAGGGTCACTTTATTCAAAGGGTCTTACTTGACTCAAATGCACCTAACACCAACAACAAACTCTAGAGTACTATGCTATGAACACACCAAAATTACATTTCACAGGACTGACATTTAGGTGAATTCCAATAGTTCAATTGAAAGCAATTTTACACTAAAAATAAACATGCATAAATCATTCTATATTGATCCTGGTGATATTTAGATTAAATTCCTAGAAATGGGATTGCTAGATCAATTTGCATTTGCTGTATTGTGTACCATCTAGTTGGGATAGACACATAGCTGATGCTCCCCTGAGTTTGCAGAGGCAGTAAACCACATAGGAGGAGATTGTCATCTTCCTCCCATGAGAAGCTGGTGGATTTGAACCACATGTCTTTGGGTTTATAGTGTAATTTCTACCACTAAGGCACCAGGGCTTCCCTATCAATTCTGGTCAGTCATGAGCAAGCATGTCTCATTATCAACACTTGTTCTTTAACATATTGTTAGTTGTTGCCTGTACATTGGCCAAAAATTGAAACAGTGTCTCTAGTTGCAATTGTCTGATCAGTAATATGTCATACATTTTTTGGCGGTGAATGGGAAAATATCTTAGCACATTCTTCTCATTTTGTTCATTTATCAGAATATTTTCTAAATATTCTACTTCAGCTCATTGAAGTTAACCTCAACAACTAATCATTCCTTGAAAAGTATTTTATGGGATTAGAGATATACTTAAGAATGAAATCAAATACACAAAAAGATATGAAAATGTAAGAGTGATACACATTTAGGGAGCCCTGCTGGCTTAGTGGTAAGGAGATGAACTGTCAATCCAAAGGCACATAATTTAAATACAGCAGTTGCTCCATAGGAGAAGGATGGGCAATCTCCTCCTGTGCAATTTATTGTCTCTGAAAACCCATTGGAGGGTCGGCTATGAGTTAGTTTTGGCTTAATGGTAAACCACAACAAAAAAAAAATAATAAGCATGTTAAAAGTAGTAAACAAAAGTAAAAATAGTAAGTAAATAAAAGTAGTTTCTTCTATTTGCACTATATGGTGTCAAGAGTGGCAGGATATAATCAAGAATAGAGCAGTTAAAGAAGATATCATCAAGTGAATTAAAGTCTTAGATTGAGTGATATAAATACTTTAAGAGTCCAAGATATGCTGTGATAGAACCTGACATTTGGAATCCAAAGGATAGTGACAGAAATAAATTGAAATCAGATTCTAATCGCATATAAATGTTTTGAAGACATCTACATTCACATACCGCGTAAGTCTGTGTCTATACCAAAACAAAACCAGAATTTCTGTGGCATTGGTTCCAGCTCATAGAGATCTGCCATGTGTTGAGGTACAAAACCAGAATTTCTGTGGCATTGGTTCCAGCTCATAGAGATCTGCCATGTGTTGAGGTAGACTTGTGCTCCATTGGGTTTCAGAAGTAGATTGCCACATTTTTCTTCCATGGAGCCTGTGGGTGGATTTTAGCACTCAAACTTTCAGTTAACCTTGTGAGACAACTTCTAAACCAGCCCAGTAATTTTGACTGATTTGATATTTTAGTTAAATTGCCAGTTTAATTCTAATTCCTTTAGGGAAAAGGGTCTCATACGTACAGGGAATGTTAAAGTTGAATGCAAGAGAAAGTGTTCGGACAACCTGAATGAGAGCTTTAAGTTTTAAAAGAGGATAAGGAAATGAAATTCCACTGTAAAATTAAAGAAAAAACCCAACCTGCTCAAGAAATGATGAGTGCCATCTGTTTGTTATATGCTTTACACTTTCTTTCAATGTGTGGATGTATATTTTTGGGGTGTAACGTGAGAAGTATAGTTAGATTGAGAGTGGTGAAGAGAGATTGGATGGTGACTGACATATTTTCAAAGATCATATTGCTGACTTTTTAAAAGAAATATTTATTTACAAAGTTCAAATGCATTGTTTTTCATGCAAGATCCTTCTCATTTCCTTCATACATCCCCACCCATCTAATTTTGCAACCCTATGGTTAACACACACACCCCTGCCCATCCTCACCCATCTGCTTCCACCCTCCTCTTGGATCCTCATACTCATTCTACAATAACAGTTTTATATAGTATTTGTCCTTGTGGGACTAAGTTAGTTCATTCAGCAAACTGTTCTCAAGTCCCTCCCAAGTAAGGTAGTAATTTACAAAGTCATTGTTCCTGTGTGCTGCATAGTATTCCATTGTATGAATGTACCACAATTTCTCAATCTGTTCGTTTGTGGTTGGACATTTGGGTTGTTTCCATGTTCTTGCAATGGTGAATAATGCTTCTGTGATCATTGGTGTACAAGAACCCATTTGAGCCTCAGTTCTCTTCTTCTTGGGTATATCCCAAGCAATGGAATAGCTGGGTCATAGGAAATTTCTATGTTCAACTTTTTGAGGAAGTACAACACTGCCTTCTAGAGTGGTTGTACCATTTTAAAATCCTTCCAACAATGTGTTAAATTTTCTATCTCACCATATCTTTTCCAACATTTATTACTTGCTGTCCTGCTAAGCTTTGCTACTGCTATTGGAGTGAGATGGTATCTCATTTTGCTTTTGGTTTGCATCTCTCTTATTGCCAGCGATTTTGAGCATTTCTTCATGCGTCTGTCGGCTATTCAAATATCTCCCTCTGTGAAAATTCTGGCTTTTAATGAGTTAATTATGTCTGGCTTTGGAAGTTGACTAAATACTTCCACATATGCCAGGAACCTAAAAACTATCATTTGAGGAAAATAAAGTAAGAGTATTCTCTTTCTTGTCAAGTGCCATCGAGTTGATTATGACATGTAGCAACACTCTGAAGAACAAATCTGAACATCGTCCTATTCTCTGCCATTATCACCATTCCCATCACACCAAAGCGCATTGTCGTCACTGTATCAATCCATGTCATTAAGATTCTCTTTCTTGATGCAAATCAAAACCACCATGAAATAGCATCTCACTCCAGTAGTAGTAACAGGACAAGTAATAAAGACTGGAGAGGATGGGGCAAGGAAGGAACTCTTATACACTGTTGGTGGGATTGTAAAAAGGTACAACCACTCTGAAAGGTAGTTTGGCATTTCCTTTAAAAGCTGAACATAGAGATTCCATATGACCCAGCTATTCCACTGCTTGGAATATAATATACCCTAAGAAAATGAGAAATGAGGCACAAACAGAGACTTTTACACCAATGTTCATAGCAGCATTATTCACCATCACAAGATCATGGAAACTAGGAACAGCCCAATTGTCGTACCTCAATCAAATGGACTGAGAAATTATGAATGAAAATCTAACTTCTCTGTAAATATTAAAATCATATTTAAAGTAAATTTTTAATTTTTTTAATAAAGAAAGTATGGTTCATTCACATAATGGAATACTACACAGCATGCAGGAGCAAAGATTTTGTAAATCACTACCTAACTTGGGATGCCTGGAGATCATTATGCTAAATTAATTAAAGCTCTCCCATAAGGACAAATACTGTATAAGACCATTATTATGTATGAGTATCAGGGGTAGGGGTGGAGGTTGAGAGCAGAGGGGTGAGGATTGACAAAGGGGTGGGTCGTGGTTAATTATACGACCACACAATTTGATGGGTGGCAAGCAGGATAGGTAAAGGAAATGGGAAAGTTCCGGTGTGAAAACGAATGTATACAAGTTTTGTAAGCAAACCAGTATAAAACAAAAATTTTATTTTAATAAGAGAAATAAAAAAAATATCCTCTTTCTTTCCTGCTGACCTTTCACAACTTAATAGCATTTCCCCCGAAGGTCTAGACCCTCCTTAAAATATACCCAAAGTATTTTAGTTGAGGTTTCACTCACCATCCTTGTGTGTGAGGAGGACTCTGGTTGCACTTCCTACAAGATAGTTCTTATGTACCGTCAAGTTGAAACTGACCCATAGCTGACCCTCTGGCAGGTTTTCAGAGGCAGTTAATCAAATGACAGGAGATTGCCCATCCTTCATCAGTGGACAGTTCTTAGATGATAGTAAATTACATGCCCAAGTTTCCAGAGTTGGTAAGGATGTCTCTGTATTTCCCCCTCCCATTGACATTTTCTCCACCCTATATGCATAAATAATTTGAGAAATTAGACTACCCAAGGAAGAATGTGGCATCAGGACTGAAGAAAGCATCATCAACTACCTGTGTTATGCAGATGACACAACCTTGCATGCAGAAAGTAAAGACTTCAAGCACTAACAGCACAAGATTGAAGCCTTCAATATGAGTTACATTAAGAAAAAAAAATTATTCTGTGGACTAATAATAGTCCGCATCATGATAGATGGAAAAATTATTAATTTTACTTGAATCTATAATCATTATCCATGATAGCAGCAGCCAAGAAAGCAAAATGAGTGTGATGTTGGAAAATCTGTTGTCAAGAACCTATCCAAAGTTCTGAAGAGCAAAGCTGTCCATTTAAAGCCTAACGTGCAACTGATCAGTCTCGAGGGTGAGGCAAGATGTAGTCTCAGCTTCCCGTCATGTGTGATGTCCTGGGATGCCTGATGCAAATTTGGGTGCAAAAGGTGAAACCAGATTCTGGCTCTGGGTTTCTGACACAGATCTGGGCCTGAATATCCCGTCTGGCCTAGGCTGGCTGGCTGTTAACAAGAGCTGACGGAATCCTGTTGAAGGTCTTCCCATGGTTTTCTGAGTCTCTAGCTTTCCTAGTAAAAAGTTTGTTTGTTTGTTTGTTTTTTCCCCAAGTACTGCCCCCCCCACCCCAGCAGCATGCACTAGGCATCAAGACCAAGTTTCACCATCATTATTAGTCAGGAAAACTCTGGTTACACTTCCTCCAAAATAGACCTGTGTGTTCTGTTGGCTGGAAATATTCAGGATATTTCTCCAACACTATAATTCAAAGACAGTGATTTTTCTTTGTCAGCCTTATTCGTTGTCACATTTGAGATGCATAGGAAGTATCTGTCTCTTGGTATGCTCTGAACATGGCCCACCATTCAGCAGGTAGTATGTATGTGTTCAGTCAGATATGTAGACTTCATAGTCCAATAAAATAAGTAACAACAAGAAAGACAAAATAATTAGGACTTGACAAATGATTGATTGTTGCTATTTCTATGTTTCAAGCAAACCTATTTAAAAAACAATTCCCTACTGTGGTCATTGCTTGATAAATAAGATACTTGAAATATTCTTCCCCAGAACTTGGAAGCAGAGGATGATCTCCTATCCCTGGCCTGTGGCTTATACAGCTTCTGTTTCAAACCTTGGCTCATTTCTCTATGTGGATGGCTTGACAGCACATTTATGGATATCTGCTCAGTTTTAAAAATTCCTGTCCACTTCCACTTACCTGTATGTTCATGCTGTGTAAGAAACACTCAAATATCCAAGACTGAAATCATCAATTATCTAGTATATCTTTCTAAATTAAGAAAATCAGGTAAGCCTCTTTATTACTCTTAGGAGTAAGATCTGAGAAGATTTCTGGATTAGTTGACAAAACTCTACAGCAGAGTGTTTGGCTTATCATTCATCAAGCGCCCATTTTATTACAAACTCTTATCGATATGTTATGGTGAAGGGCATTTTTAAAGGACTGATAATTGTATTTAAAATATCATATGCAAAGTTTATGAGACCTTGAATATACAAGTACCATTAAGTGAAATTCCAACTCATAAGACCTTAAACACAACAGAGTGAAATGTTGACTGGCCCTTCTTCCTTCTCATAACTGCTGGTATATTTAAGTTCTTCTCCATAGTACATATCTAAGAGGATCTATCATATTGTTGTTGGCCCCCTACTTCACCAAACATGACCTTATCCTATTCTGATCTCTCTCCCTCTTTTTTAAAAAATTTTTCTTTTATACTGGTTTACTTGCAAAGTTCATATACATTGTTTTTCAAACCAGATCTTTCCATTTCCTTCACTCCTGCCTCACTCCACCCATCAAATTATGTGACTCTATGATTATTGCCCACCCCATCCCCATCCATCCTCAGATCTCTGCTCTCACCCTCTTTCCCTCCACCCTTGGATCCTCACACTCATTATAAAATAATGAACTTAGACAATATTTGTCCTCATGGGACTGAGCTAGTTCACTTAGAATAATGCTATCCAGTCTCTCTCAAGTTAGGTAGTAATTTACAAAATCATTGCTCCTGCATGCTGTGTTGTATTCCATCATGTGATTATACCATAATTTCTCAATCCATTCCGTTGCATTTGGACATATGACTCTTTGCATGTTCTTGAAATGGTAAATAATGCTGCTATGAACATTAGTGTACAAGTATTCATTTGTGTCTCAGTTCTCATCTCCTCAGTGTATAGTCCAAGCAGTGGAATAGCTGGGTCATATGAAATGTCTAGTTTCAGCCTTTTTAGGAAATTCCAAAGTGCCTTCCAGAGTTGTCCCATTTTACAATCCCACCAAAAATGTCTAAGAGTTCCTGTTTCGCCACATCCTCACCAACATTTATTATTTGCTGTTCTGTTTGACTCTGCTGCTGTTACTGGAGTGAGATGGTATCTCGTTGTGGTTATGATTTGTATCTACCTTGTTGCCAGTGACTTTAAATATTTCTTCATGTGTCTCTTGGCCATCTTGATATTTTCCCCTGTGCAAACTCTTTCCATATATTTTGCCCATTTTATAATTGTATAATCAGTCTTTTTCTTGTAGAGGGCAAGTAGGATTCTGCAAACTTTTGATATGAGACCCTTGTCTGAAATGGTATTGCAAATATTTTTTCCTGGTCAGTAGAGATCATTTACCCTCTGTTTGAAAAAGTTTTTTATGTGTACAGGGATTAAATCTCCACAAGGTCCCATTCATCAATTTTATCCTCTCAACGTTGAGCATTTCTGGCTGCATTTTGCAGTCTCTTTATACCATACACTAGACTGTCAAGTTTGATCCCAGTTTGTCTCTGATGAAATTTTTTCTTTTGGGCTTTACTCCAAGGTGAAGAGAAAACACACACATACACAAACAACACCTTGAGTTAATTTTTGTGTATGGTGTGAGATATGGATCCTGTTTCAGCTTTCTGCAGGTAGCAGTCCAGTTTTGCCAGCACCAGTTGTTGAAGAATTTGTCATTTCCACACTTGATAGGTTTTACTTCCCTGTTGAATATCAGTTGACCATAGATAGCTGGGTCCATTTCTGGGTTCTCGATTCTGTACCATTGGTCTATGTGCCTGTCTTTGTATTGGTTCCTATTGTTGTGTACTAGATTTTGAGGTCAGGGAGTGCTATGTCTCCCACTTTATTATTTGTGTTTTAGAAGTGCTTTGCTTATTCTGAGTCTCCTTCCTCTTCAAATACTAGACAATTTCTCTTTTGAACTCTTTTAAAAATGAATTTAGTATCTGTATTGGGATTGAATTGAACATGTAGCTCGCTTTTGGTAGGATTGTCATTTTCACAATATTGAGTCTTCCTATCCATGAACAGAGAACACTTTTGAATTTCTTTAGGCCATTTATTGTGTCTTGCAGAAATGTTCTGTAGTTTTCTTATAGGTCTTTTGTGTCTCTAGTTAGGTTTACTACCAAGTATCTCAGTTCGTGGTTGGCTATTGTAAATGGTATTGCTTTTTTGGTGTCCTTTTTTGAGTTCTCTTTGTTACTCCAGGTATTTAAAATACCAGTGGCATGGTTTCTACAGTCCCAGGAGAATGAGAAGAGATAGAGAGTTAATGATACATTTATAGACATGTGGTAGAGAAAATCACTGCTGTCAGGTATCATCAACTACAACTCAGAGTTACCTACAACAATATATCAAAACCTGCCCTGCCCTGTGCTGCTCTTTAAGATCATAGTGATACACAAAAATAAAAACCTATAAAAGGAGAAACTTCGATGATTATTTTTGAAAGTTGCTAGGGAACACACTTTTTTGTTCTAAAATTAATTTTATTAAAACTAATACAATGAAAATCAACTAACAACATGTGACCAAATGTCCTTTTATTTTGTGTCTCACAAACAGAGAAGAAGTTCTGAAAAGTAAGAACAAAAGAGGCTAAACTGCTGGAATAGATTCAGTCTCTCAATCTCAACTGAGACATATGTTAAGTGACATATGGCCTTGAAGGGACCAGTGGGACTACAAAGACCAACCAAAACTAGAAAATTAGAGCTAATCCACTGTATTTTTTCATAAGCAGCAATGATGTTGTTATTAAGTGTCATTAAGTCAAACTGGACTTAAAGAAATCCTACATACGATAGGAGAAAACCCTGTCCAATACTCTCCCAGCCTCACAATCTCTGCTGTGCTTAAGCTAATTGTTGTAGTACTGTGCCTATGCATTTCATTGAGGGGCTTTCTCTTTTTCACTGATCTCTACTTTACCAAGCATGATATCTTTATCTAGGTACAGGCATCTCCTGATGAAGTCTCATCACTTTTTCCTCTATGAAGCACCCTGGTTGCACTTTTTTAAAGACAGATTTGTTTGTTATTTGGACAGCCCATGGCTTAGTCAACACTGTCCATATTAATTGTCAAACTTACACATGGCTATGAAGAAGTTGAAAATACTCAAGTTCACCTTAGTCTTTAAAGTGACATAGCAGAATTAATTGATGGTAGGCTTTATAAAGAAGAAGAAAATAAGAGAATAGGAGGAATTAATTGACCAGAGTAAACAGAAAGAGTTCAGCTGTAGATCATGTTGTTATTGTTGTTGTTATATGCTATCAATCACCTAAGACTCATAGTGACCCTATGTACAAGAGCTCTAATTCATGTGCTCTCCTAAGAGAATATTAATGTCTCTGAAACCCACTCCCATTATCCCAGTAGTCACTGAACCAATCCATCTCATTGAGGGTCTTCCTTTCCTGTGCTGTCCCTTCACCCTCCCAAGCACAATGTCCCTCTCCAAGGACGACTAGTCATGTTGTCTGACAGTTTCAGAATCCTTGCCTCCAAGGAGTATCCTGGTTTCACCCTTTTCAGTTAGAACCTATTTGTTCTCCTAGCAGTCCATAATATATTCAGTACTCTTATCTAGCACCACAGCTCAAAGGCACCAATTTTTCTTCTATCATCCCTATTCATTGTCCAGCTTTTGGATGCATAGCATATAATTGCAAAGACCATGGCCTGGATCAGGCACACCTTTGTTTCCAGACTGACACTGTTGCTCTTCAGTATTCTGGATTACATTTATCGATTAGAAAACTCTCATGGCATTAAGATTTACTCAGTTGGGTAGAGTATTTGGGCGCATGTATTAGAAACTCTAGTTTGGGTTGGATTTTCAAGCATTTGAGGGTTGTTCAAAAAGAACAAATATGTAGTTAAAAATTATATCATTTCAAAGTCATGATCTCTAATGGTATCCGTATGCAAGGGTAAGGTATAAAAATGTTAGCTGGTAGAAAATTGGACCATAACGAGTCATGAAGTCAATAATATAATAATCAACAACAGCAGTGATTCCTAGGTGAGGTAAGAGCTTCCTGTACCATGTGTCTCCTTGAATTTTGATATCCCCTCATTTCCTTTCAGCATTTCGAATAAGAGGAAAATGGTTATATACAGAGTTTATTTATAGATATGGAATTTGTAGTTATGTCTGATTCAAATTAGTGCTCATAATCAAGAAGGCATCATTTCTCTACCAATTACAACCTTAGGAAGATATTTCAAATTATAAAAAAATTAGCATATTATTTCTGATAATAAAAAACAATTTCTTCAATAGAGTCAGCACTTAATCAGTATGTGCTACAAGCCAACAAGCACACCCTCACAAAGATAGTATTTATTTGACAACCTAGGATGAAAGTGATAATCTTTGGAAAATGAGGTCACAACCTAGTTTTTCTTTAAAAGCAAAACCACAAAACAAAATAAAACAAAAACTCAAACCATGATGCCAGGCATGCTTTAAGTCTTGAAAAACAGCTTGCCCAAAAATGACTTTCGTAAGTCACGTACATTATTTCAATCTGTCATTTTGTATTGACCTTCACCATCCTGAAATATATTGCACTGGACTTGTGAAGTTTATGAGAATGATATTAAAGTTGGTAATATTATTTTAAATCTCATTTTATATCCACTCTGATTTTGACTCCACTATGCACATTTCTAAGAAGCAATAATATTATGAAACCTTCTTAAATATGTATCAGTCTTTTTGTCAATTACACTTTATTAAGGTTAATTCAATGATTCATTTTAAAGATATACAGTTTACTAAAACACAGTGGAAATCATTGTGTATTCAGAAAAATAGCTCTCTCTGTATTTTGACGTTAAACAATAGATCTTAAGGTTATATGAAATTTTATTTAAGATCTAGTACTCAGTTTATTAGAGTTTGCACATGCAAGTAGAATTTGGAATCATTTCTCTTAATTAAATCTTACACCGCTGAGTATAACTCTTCTATAATATATTTCTCATATTTTAATTCATACATTTCAATAATCTCATAATAGAAATTAATCTTCTTTAATGCATGATACCTTTTGATTTGTTGGCCAATGATAAATTCAATTTAATATCACACATAGTGCCTTTTTCTCTTTATAGTCAGCTGCTTTTTACTAAATTAAGATAGCCAATTGTTGAAATAATATTCAATGGTAAATAATAATTCAAAATATTTAAACTGCATAATTATTGAAATAATCATACAGAAAGGTAAGACTTATAATATGCAATATTATTATCTTCTAGAAAGTTGTTTAAGATATAGTAATTTATTACTCTTAACTTCAAATTAAGGACACCTATGGTGGACAAATAGGTCTCTCCTGGAGATGGTGAAGCTAGGTTGTTCTTTGAGGAATGAATTCTGAAGTTCATTCTCACGTATTTTAGGAATGTTATCAGGAGGGATAAGTCCTTGAAGAAGGCCATCATGCTTGGGTGGGAGGAGGGACAACGCGGCAGAGGAAGATCATGAATAAGATGAATTAACAGAGTGACTATGGTGATGGAGTAAGGTGTGTCAGAGACAGTGAGATTGGCTAAAGATAAAGCAGGGTGCAGAGCTACTGTTTATAGGGTTGCTATGAGTTGCAGTCAACTGGACAGAATATAGCAACAATGGCATATAACAAAAATGTCAATGGTTCAAATCTACCAGCTGTTCAAATGGAGAAAACAGGCAAATTCTTACCTAAAAGACAGAAACCCTAAAACTAGTGATTTAGTAGTAAGGAGGTGCAGTTCGAATCCAAAGGCACACAGTTCAAATCAAGCAATTTTTCCGCAGGAGAAAGATCAACAATCTCTTTCTGTGAGATTTATTATCTCTGAAAACTCACTGAAGGTTCAGTTATTAAGTAGTTCCAACTCTAGAGTACACAACACCACCACCATTTAAGACCAAGAAGAGGTTGGTCTTTTGTTTTTTAAATTGAAAATGATTAAAAAGTACAATATTTTCAGTCACAAAATTATCTACTTTTGATGAATATGCATTTATTTTTGTTTATTCAAATTAAGTATTGTTGTTGTTGTTGTTATGTACCGTCCAGTTGCTTGGATTCAATGGCTTTGGTTGTAATGACTCTTAGATGTCTCATCTTTTTTTTCACTTTTCATGATACAGGTCACCCTTATCCTAGATCACACAGTGATGTCTTTGAATATTAACACTGTAAAGAGGTACTTTGCAGAAGATTTGCCCAGTTCAATATGCCCTTTGATATTTTTTTACCACAACTTCCATGAGTGCTGATAAATTAAAATTAAATATTTGACAATTTCAATCTTTCCTCCATTTACCTTAACACTGCTGAGGGGGTTTGTTTTCTATATATTGAGGTGTAATCCAAATTGCAAAACTTTTGTTCATTTTGGTTCATGGGATTATTGTTTAAAATGGCTTTCCTAGTTATTGGCTTTGATTTTCACCAAACTGCTGGGTGAAAACATGAAATAGGGTGTGTACAAATGACTTTTGCTGGTACTTATCAGTTTCCCCATCTCATTAGATTTAAACTGAGCGGAGTCAACCATAGTTTGTTACGATCCGCACAGTCAAATGTCTTTGCATAGTCAATGAAACACAGATATACATTCCTCTGGTATTCCCTGCTTTCAGCCAAGATCCATCTAACATTAGCAACAATATCGCTAATACCATGACCTCTTCTAAACTCAGCATGGACTTCTGGCAGTTCTCTGCTGGTGTGCTGTTCCAGTCATTTTTGGATAATCTTCAGTAGAATCTTGCTTGCATACGAAATCAATGATATTGTTCTATAGTTTCCACACTCTGTTGGATCTAACATCAGCTACAATATCCCTAGTACCACGACCCCTTCTAAACCCAGCCTGGACTTCTGGCATTTCTCTGCTGATGTGCTGTGCCAGTCGTTTTTGGATAATCTTCAGTAGAGTCTTGCTTGCATATGAAATCAATGATATCGTTCTATAGTTTCCACGCTCTGATGGGTCACCCTTCTTCAGAATGGGAATATAGATCTCTTCCAGTCAGTTGGCCAAGTGGTTGTTTTCCAGATTTCTTGGCACAACCTGGTGAGCATGTCCAGGGCAGTATCTGTCAGCTGTAATATGTCAATTGATATACTATCTATTCCTGGGGCCTTATTTTTTGCCATTTCCTTCAAAGAAGCCTGAACTTCTTCCTTCATCACCATAGACTCTTGCTCATATGCTATTTCATTAAATTCTTCTGTGTCTGCCAAGTCCTTTTGATACAGTGATTCTGTATATTCTTTCCATCTTCTTTTAATACTTCTTGGATCATTTAATATTCTACCTAAAGCATCCTTGATTATAGCAACTTGAGGTTTGTATTTGTTCTTTGGTTCCTTGAGCTTAAATGCTGAGCAAGTTCAGTCTTTTTTATTTTCTGACTCCAACTCCTTGCACATTTCAATGTCATGTTTTATTTTGTGATCCCACGCTGCCTTTTGAAATCATCTATTCAGGTCCCTAGTCATTGTCCAGCTTTCTAATGCATAGCAAATAATTGTAAAGACTATGGCTTGGATCAAATCAAGCACACCTTTAGTGTCTTTCTCACATTCTTGCATTTTCTCTCTCTCTGTGTCTATCTATCTATCTATCTATCTATCTATCTATCTATCTATCTATGCATCATTGTTGTTGTTATGTGCTGTCGAGTTGCTTGTGACTCATAGCGACCTGTGTACAACAGCCCTAAACCCTGCTCTATCCTGTGCCAATTGCACTGCCTCTGACACACCCATCCCGATTACCCCAGTCACCAAATCAATCCACCTCATAGAGGGTCTTCCCCTCCTGTGCCATCCCTCCACCCTCCCAAGCATGATGTCCCTCTCCAAGGATCTGTCCCTCCTTACAACATGTCCAAAGTATGTCAGACGAAGCCCCAGAATCCTTGCCTTCAAGGTGTAGCCTGGTTTAACCCTTTCCAAGATGAATCTGTTTGTTTCCCTAGCAGTCCATAGTACACTCAATAATCTTTTCCAGAACCACAGCTCAAAGGCATCAACTCTCCTTCTGTTTTTCCTAGTCATTGTCCAACTCTCTGATGTGTAACAAGTGATTGCAAAGACCATAGCCTGTATCAGATGCACCTTAGTCTCCAGAGAGACACCATTTCTCTTCAGTATATAAAACTGAGACAAGTATGTTGTTTTTGTTGTTGTCGTTATTATTGTTAGGTACAATTAATTGACTTAGAGCTGACCCATAGTTGACCCTTTGGAAGATTTTCAGAGGCTGTTAATCACACAGGAGTAGATTGCCCATCTTCTTCCTATGGAGCAACTGATGGCCTCGAACCTCGTGACTTTGGAATTGCAGCACAAAGTCTTGCCACTAGGACCAGAACTCCGAGACAAGTATAAAACGTATAAATTTTAAAAAAATATAAATTTATATATCATTGTTATTGTTTTTGTGTATCGTTAAGTCAGAACCAACCCAAAGCTGACCCTCCAGGGAATTTTAAGAGGCAGTTAATCTTGCAGGATGAGATTGCTCATCTTTCTCTCTTGGAGCATTCTTTTGATTTCTTGACTGCTGCAACCAAGGATGTTGAATATTGATCCAAATAAATTGAAAATGTTAGCAACTTCAGTCTTTTCTCCATCTACTATAATGCTCCCTATTGATCAAGTGATGAGAATTTCTATTTTCTTGATGTTTTGATGTGACTTATATTGAAGGCTACTGTCTTTGATCTTCCACAGTAAATGCTTCAAGTCCCATTCACTTTCTACTCGGAATTGGGGTGAAACTAAGAGGGAATAAATAATGTATACTGAATGAAACAGATGAGGGAGAAAACTATTTAGGAGGAATATATGATTAGGTATTATTGTCATTACAAGAGTCCAGATTGAAAGCAGCATAGTGGAGTGGACTGGGAAGTGGGGGGATTGTATAACAATGAAAATTTTTTGGTTTTGGTCTTTTTGGTGTTGTTTTTTTGTTTGTTTGTTTTGTTCTTTTGGTTTTTTTTTTACTTTTCAAAGAGGAAAACAAACTGGAAGGAGGGGTGGGCATGGAGGAAAGCATGCAACAATGAATGAATTGAAATCCAAGATCTCTGTAGACTTTCATTAAAATAATAATTAAAAAAATAATGATACTAAAAGTGAAAAAATCCTAGCCTCCCAGAAAAGACTTGATTTCACCCCCTCCCAGACTGATTTGTTTTCTTGGCAGTCCATGGTATGTTTAAGACTGTTTTCCAGTACCACTGCCCGAAGGCATCTATTCTTCCTGTCATCTTTAGTCATTACCCAGCTCTCTGAAGCATAACAAGTAATTGCAAAGACTGTGGCCTAGATTAGGTGCACCTTTGTATCTAGACTGATATTGTCACTTTTCAACACTCTGGAGAAGTCCCTAACAGCAGATTTTCTCAAAGCAATTCATCATTTGATTTCTTGACTGTTGATATTAAGAGTGTTGATTGTGGATCTGACCTCAGTCTCTTCTCCATCTACCATGGTCCTACCAATTGGCTCAGTGGTGAGAATCTTTGTCTCTTGATGTTAAGCTTCAATCCATATAGAAGACTACAGTCCTTGACCTTTTGCAGCAAGTGCTGCAGGTCTTTTTCAGTTTCAGCAAGCAAGGTTGTGTCTTCTACATATCATAGGTTTTTAATGAGTCTTCCTCCAATCTTGATGCCACAGTCCTCCCCATAAAGCCCTGCTTTCCAAATAATGTGCTCTGCATTCAGTTTGAAAAGGTATGGGGGCAGGATGCATCCCTGATACTCTTTTTCTGATTTTGAGCCATGCAGTATTTCCTTGTTCTGTTCTGAGTACTGCTTCTTGGTCCAAGTATAGGTTTCGTTTAAGCACAATCAAATGTTCTAGGGTTCCCATTTTCCTTAAGGTTAGCCACAATTTGTTATGATCCACACAGTCAAATGCCTTTGCATAGTCAATGAAACACAGATAGACATTCTTCTGATACTCTCTGCTTTTTGCAAAGATCCGTCTGACATTGGCTCATTTTAACCATTAAGTGCCATTGATTCAAGTATGACTTACAGTGACCCTTCAAACAACAGATCTGAACCCTGTCTTATCCTGTGTCATCCTCACAATCTCCGATATAATTGAGCCCATTATTTTTTTTATTTTTTTATGTCCATTCATTCATTTTTCCACTTTTCTCCTCTCCCAACCCTCCCCCCAGTACACTATCCTCTTGGAAAAGTAAAAGAAAAATTCTTTCATTGTTTTACAATCCCTCCCCCCAGGTCCACTCCACTATGCAGCCTTTGCTCTGGACTCCTGCAATGACAAAAATACACAACCACATATCCCTTTTAAACAGTTTTCTCCCTCATCTATTTCAGTGCAATATACATTATTGAACCCATCTTTCTCAGTCTCCCCCCAACCCCGATGTCAGTCCTGTTTTACAACAGTGGCACCATACAGTATCTGTCCTTTTGTGACTAAGATACTTCACTCATCATAAGGTCCTCCAGGGTCACCCATTTTGAATAATATTGCATGAGTTCCTTGTTTTTCAATGCAGCATATTATTCCATTGTGTGAATGTACCACAGCTTCTCTATCCATTTGTTTGTTGATGGGCACTTAGGTTGTTCCCAACTCCCTGCTATTGTGTAAAAAGCCACAATACACATGGTTGTGCATGTATCTGCTTGGATGTCAATTATGGTCTCTTTGGGGTATATTCTCAGCAGTGAATTGCTGGGTTGAATGGTATCTCGATTTGCAACTTTTGAGAAAGTGCTATACCGCCTTGCACAGTAGTTGCAACATTTTACATTTCTACCAACAGTGAATAAGGGTTCCAGTTTCTCCACAACCTCGCCAGCATTTGTTGTTTGCTGTTCTGTTAAATTTTGCTATTCTGACTAGGGTGAAATGATATCTTATAGTTGTTTTGATTTGCAACTCTCTTAGAGCTAGGGATTTTGAACATTTCTTCATGTGCTTGTTATCCATCTGAATGTCTTCTTTGGTGAAGTGTCTGTTCATATCCTGTGCCCATTTTTCAATTGGATTATTTACCTTTCTCTTGTTGTAGTGTTGAGCGCATTACTATAGTAACTGTGTCGGTCCATCTTGTTGATGATCTTCCTTTCTTTTGCTGACCCTCCACTTTTCTTTTTTTTTTAACTGAGAAAAAGCAGTTTTAATAACACACACACATACATTCATATGACTTTAAACAGAGATAGTATAAAACCTTAAAAAAGAAAAGGGAATTGTGCACATTTCTGTGAGCCGCCTGCCTTGGTGCTGGTGGATCAGCTGGCCAACAGGGCTTCCCAGGGAGACAAGCACCCAGCTGAGGAGGTGCACCAGTGCTGGCAACGAGTAAGCCGTAACAATCACAGATTCCGCGAACTGCTCCGCTGATGGAGCTGCCTGCTTCCAACAGACTCGAACAGTCTCCCCCAGTTCTCCAACTTACTTGTGGGAATAGGTCACTTCTTAATATTTTTTAATAATTCTTGATTTAAAAGACTTCACACTCTATTACTGACCAGTCCCCACCAACTATCCTTGTATTGACAGAAATACAAATGTGAATGTTCCAACTGAGTCTGATGACAACATACTATATTGTATATATCTTGTACATCTGGGTAGAGTTTTGTGAAGTCAAAAGCTACTTGCATTTCAAAATAAAGACAAAATGCCAACCTTGTGGAAGGTGACAAAGGTACCACTGCCATCAGGAGATAGACAGAAAAAAATGTATGAATGTTGTTATAGCTATGTAGATGCAATCTGTACACAGAGCATTGCTTCACATAACATGATAATAGTCAATATAGCTCTATTTCTGGGTAACAATAAAAGCAGTTTAGAAAAGGTTAACAGTTACACACAAAAGCAAAAACACAGGTATCTTAATTTTTAATTTGTTATAAGGAGAGTAAATTTGACGCACTTATCTAAAAAATTAGAGAGGGTGAAACCCTCCACTTTTCTAAGCACAGTGTGTCTTTCCAAGAAATAGCTACGTGAGATGAAATTTCACAATCTTTGCTTTTTAAGGAGCACTCTGTCTTCACTTTCTTCAAGACATTTGTGTTTGTTCTTTTTTAGTCAATGGGACACAGCACTGTTCTCAACACCACTACTCAAAGACATTGACCTTTTTTTGTCACCCTTATTCATTTTCCAGCTCTCATATCCATAGCAAAGATGGGGGGGAAAGAAAGGAGGGTGGAATGAAGGAAGGATATTTTTCCTAACTTTTTGGATTTGAATACTTAGAACTATGGTTGGTATAACTTTCCACACATTATTTTCATTGCATCAGTTAATTTTACTTGGAAAAGCATTCATAAGGATTTTTTTCTTTCAAGGTAGAATTTCAAAGTTTCAACTGTGAAGAATCAATAAAGCTCATGAATTCAGAATTTTTAATAAACTATGATCTCATTCTATCAAGGATGAATCATATTCATTCTATAAATACTATCACTCTCTTTGTCAATTGCTTATCTACAAGGTCAGATAATCTTCATTTGGTACCATGTAATTTTATTCTTATGTGATAATGATTATCCATGGTGGACAGTGTTGGTGGAGCTCAAGCTTGGAAGCAGGAGTGGCATCCACTTCCGAAATAACTGGCCTCTGGAAATCCTATGAACCTGGAGAGGATGAAAGTTACACAAGTGTCCAGGCCTTTTCGTTCATATGGTAGCTATGAGTCGCCTTTGTCTCAGTGGCACTTAACAACAACAACAACATTTTAGCCTGGATAAGGGAAAATAAGATAGGAGCCAGTGTCTTTCAAACTGACGTTTTACCAGCATAATGAGATCCATTTTTTTTTAGTAAAATATGCAAGAAAGTACATTTTGAGTTTTTAGGACAAGAAATCATAGAGATGACTTTAATTGTTGATGTTGTTGTTAGGTGCCTTCAAGTTGAGTATGACTCACAGTAACACGATTAACAAAAGATCTGAACACTGTTCTAACCTGTGCCATCATTACACTTTCTGACACACAAGAGACCATTGTAGCAGTCATTGTGTTAATCCACCTGGCTGAGGACCTTCCTCTCCTTCGGCGACCCTTCACCTTTCCCATCATCATGTCCCTCTCCAACGAACAGCCCCTCCTAGCAACATGCCTTATGTATGTGAGGCAACGTTTCATCATTCTTGCCTCCAAATAGCACTCTGGCTGCATCCTTTCCAAGACATATCTGTTTGTTCTCTTGACTCATCTCCAACATCACTACTCAAAGGTGTCAATTCTTTTTCCTGTCATCCTTATTCATTGCCTATCTCTCAGATACATAGCAAATGATCAGAAAAACTATGGCCTGAACTAAATGCACCTTAGTCCTCAAATGACATCATTGCTCCTCAATAATTTGGAAAGGTTCCTAATTGAAGATTTTCCCAGTGAAGTGTATCTCATTTTCTGATTACTGGTACCAGTTGCGTTAACTTTGGATCTAAGCAAGATGAAGCTGTTGACAGTTTTAATCTCTCCAACCATCATGTTGCTGTCGATTAGTCCAGTGGTAAGAATCTCTGTTTTCTTGACTTTGAAATGCAATGTAATCAATTAATTAGTATCACTTAATAGTGTAAAGTCCCATTATACTTCAATAAAATTATATACTACAGTAAACCTTCAACTATACCTACTTTGGAATTTTATTCAATAACCAGAAGGACATCCTGCTTGGAAGGGTGGATGGACAGTGCAGAAGAGGGAGACCCTGGATGAGATGGAGTGAAACAGTAACTGGGGCAATGAGGCTCGGTGTGTCAGAGCTAGTGAGACTGGCTCAGGACAGGGAAGAGTTCAGAGCTGTTGTACATGGATCGCTATATATTGCAGAAAACTCAATGGTACATAAAAACAGTAACATGCTATGACAGGGTTGGAAGCAGGAGTGACATCCACTTCCTAAATAATATGCCTCTGGAAACTCTGAACTTTGATAAATGTCTATAGTTGTAGAGGGGCTTCAGGCCTTTTGTTCTTAGGGTTGCTATGAGTCTTGCTCAACTTGATGGCAAATAACAACAACAATAGTTCAAGAATGCTCATCAGCACTCACCATGTGGGGACTAAGAGGTAAATGATATAACTTCTCTCCAGTATGTGTGAGCTCCTGGAAGTATCAGAATTGTTAAAATTCCTTAGGTCTTGCTTTAGTCAAAGAGTGTGCTCAATGTAAGATCACTAGAATGGTCTAATTTTCCCTACAAACTATTTTTAATTTAGTGTAGTTGATTAGTTGTTGTCGTTATGTGCCGTTGAGTCGTTTGTGACTCATAGCGACCCTATGTATAACAGCCCTAAACCCTGCTCTATCCTGTGCCAATTACACTGCCTCTGACACACCCATCCCGATTACCCCAGTCACTGAATCAGTACAGCTCATAGAGGGTCTTCCCCTCCTTCCCTGTCCCTCCACACTCCCAAGCATGATGTCCCTCTCCAAGGACCTGTCCCTCCTTACAACATGTCCAAAGTATGTCAGACGAAGCCCCAGAATCTTTGCCTTCAAGGAATAGCCTGGTTTAATCCTCTCCAGGATGATGTTTCTTTTCTTGGCAGTCCATGGTACATTCAATACTCTTCTCCAGCACCACAGCTCAAAGGTGTTAATTCTCCTTCTATCCTCCCTAGTCATTGTCCTTGATTAGGGAGAGTTAAAAAAAAATAGCTCCATGGGGGAGAGAATAGTCTAAAAGTATTATATTTTAGGGCATTATTTTTATCGTAGGAGTATGCAATGAGGGTTGCAGAG
>NW_006399954.1:3892872-3915265 GCF_000299155.1 Elephantulus edwardii
AAAAAAAATAGCTCCATGTTCATGATTAAATTTCCCAAATAATTTTAAATATATTCTACTTGGAACCTAGAGTATCTATATTCCCCTGGACTTGTTACTCAAATGGTGGCAGCTAACATTAAGATAAGAGTGTGTGTGGTCTTCTTTGGGATCTATCATTTACTGAGTTTCTACTGGAAATAGTTCTGTGTATGCTTGCATATGCAAAGACACTCAGGTTATGATTTGTGCATTTAAGAATAAGTATGCTCAGTGGGAACAGTTACAAGAGTTTCTTTCTTTTTTTTTTAAGTTTAGGTTGTTTATTTTCCATTTCAATGAACATCTACAGAGATTTTGGGATTCCATTTATTCATTGTTGCACCCTTCTCCCCGCACAAACCCCTCCCCCCTCCCCCCCATTTGCTCCTCTCCTTGAAAAGCAAAAGAAAAACTCCCTCTTTTTAAGGCACAGAATCATACTAGTTCTAAGAATAGTTATTTGTACCTGGAGTTTTTACGGTGGCTTACATTTCAGCATACAACCCAATATTTGATGTCATATTATTTTCTCCCCTCCCCATCAACATTTTGCATGAGTGGAATTATGCCAAATCTAGAGTTTGGGAGAGGAAGTGCACAAATTAAATATCACCATTAGGAACAATTGGCTTCAAGATAAAACACCACAAAATTTTAAAAAGTTCTTTTATCATATTGGTTTGCATACAAAATTCGTATACATTGTTTTCACATGTTCTTTCAACCATATTGTGTTTCCTATAATCATCCATATACTTTGTGTTTTATAAAATTAATCACCACTGATCTGTGTCTACTATTATCCCAACTTTTCAGGTCCCCAGTGGACCTTTCCTAATTCCTTCTCTACCGGCCCATCCACCCATCAAACTCTGCTATCCTTGCAATTTCTCCACCTCCTTATTTTCAGTCTCCTTGCCCCACTCTCTTTCCCTTTTTGGATTTTTATACACATTTTACTAGTTATCCTTCTATTTTTACATTATTGGTCTTATGCAGTATATGTTTTGCTTAGACTAAGTTCACTCAGCATAAATGCTCTCAAGACACCAAGAACATTTGCAGAAAAGTTGCTTCAACATTAATTCTTCAAAATAAAGAACTTGGAGAGAATCAACTATTTTGAAACAAATACAACATTTTGAATTTGTCTAATATAACCGAGGTTGACCATGTTGTTGTAAATGTCTATCTCATTTCAAATCTAAATAACTCCTTTGGAAATACAGTTTTCAGAAATGTGGGAGAACAATTTCCCATCCAAAGCAGTATGAGTATTGCCTCTGTGAATCTCCCTAAATTTTTAATTTGGCTAATCGGGGCATTCCCTGAACAGATACCTGACAGGGACACTGGCTCTAATCTCTGTCCAATATGTCACAGTATTAATTAGTGAATTTTTAGTTATCAAATGAAAAGAATAATATAAACTCCAGTCAATGTCCAATTTTCTTATATGAGTTAAAGTATATGGAATTTGATCTATACTTCTACTACATGTATAATATGTATTTTACAACAGAACAAAACCTCTCTCTATGAAACTAAAGTCTCCCAATCTATTGCAAACAGTTCTTTTTAAGATTTGTAATAATATCATCTGCTCAATCCTCTCATACGGTTTCAGTTCATTTCTGGGGAGAAGTGTTCTAATTGTTTTTTTGTCTTGTTTTTGTTTTTTAATCAAAACTACTTTGCTAAATTGCTTTATAAATAGACCTCAGAATATTAGCACTTAAGCTCTGTCTCTGGCCTTGCTGCAATTTGAATATTAACTCTCATTGTTTTACAGCCGCTCCATTCTGGGAATGTAATGTCGCTGCAACTCCCACAATTCAGCCGTCATTTTCCCCTCCTCAGATGGCCCTGGCCCTTCGGATGTTTGCGTGGTGTCGCCGTAAATGTGCTCAGAGCAGAGTTATATGGCATCATTTGGAGAAACATTGCGTTAATAACCAGAGTTCAAGGGCAAAGGATATAAACGGAGCAAATTACAAGTCTGAACAGATATATAGCTTTTGCTAAAAGGGACATGGGCTGCTACTTTATTTACTGGGCACTGGTGTACTTGCAGAAGGTGCCGGAACGCAAGAAGGCATTTTCAAAGCATCACATCACAGTTTAAGAAAACAACACATTTTCAGACTCAAATTTTTCAGACTCAAAAGAAACTAGTGTGAGGATCAAAGACTCAGAGTCTCTTAATGAGAGAATATGATTTGCTATAAAATATCCTAGATTTCTGGGGTAATTTCACAGATGATAATATCATTTTATAGGTCACAATTGAAAGTAAAAGCTTACTGCAAACTGAAATCCAATAGATTATCTCAAACTGCAATGTTCACTTTTGTTCAAGATTATATGCTATGCGTGTTGTAGCCATCTAACTAGGGGTTGTCAACTTAGTTGGAATTGGAATACTCTGAAAGAAATGTTTGTAAGGATGTTCTCTCTTATTTTTATATCTACCTTCAAACTAAGAGCTTATAAAGGAAGAAGCAAAATAAGTAGGTAAAAATAGGGGAAAAAAACTTCACCAATAATCAAAGAAAACAAAAAAAATTAAATTAGCTCTATCTACTACATTTCTAAACATTTTATTAATATTCTCAGTACTTCTAAGCGTACTATAAATATATGATGAATTATTTTCTTATTTGAAAAGTAGAATGCTTCATGATTTTCCCCCCTCAGAAATTTGGAAACTGTTATAAAAAATTGTCAAAATGTTTGTAAAGTATAGGCCACTTACTCCATTTTTAGAAGATTTATTTGAGATAAATTCTTTTAAACGGGGAAAATGTTCTTTAAGATGTTCTCTATTGTGATATTTACTGAAAACTACAAGCCATCTAAATATCTAATATTAGGGAAGTGGTTGAGCAGATTATAATAGATATACTCATAATATATACACTCCATAAAATAGTATATGTTTACTAAGATTGATAGATAAACCTAGACTATAGTAATATCAAGAATGCTTTTGATATGATTCAGTTATGCTCTTTTATAAGTATCTAAGCATGCATGTAAACAATTCTGAAGCACACAAATACATTAACTTACAGTCTGAGTGCATTACATATATGTTTATAGATAAATATATAGATAAATATATACAAGTACATACATTGTATGTATATTGCTTATTTTAGCATAATTATATTATCAAGTGTTTTTTTTCTCAATTTATTTTTAAACTTCCTTTTATGCTAATATTTGGATCAATTAATTATATGTTTTAAAGATAAGGCACACAGGTCTTTCACCTCTACTCCTATTTCCACCAGAGTTTGATAAAATATACCAATAAGTGGCATGTTGCAATTTAACTTACTGCCGTCTGAAGCACAGCCTTCATTTCCTTAGTTGTGACAGTGGTGAAGAAAGAGAGGGTGCTGAATATATATAGCACATTTTAGATGGAATAATCAAAACAAACCAACATCAGACAAGGAAAAAATTAATAAAAAAACAAAACAAAACAAAACAAAAAACCCAAAAAACAAGCCAAATCTGCTTGCTCTGTGCTATTTGCTCTCAGGCATAAATGACGCAGAGAAGGGACAGGGCTGACACCTTCCTTTCCAAGAGATGTACTTGCTTGCCAGCCACAGCACAGCCACCACAGGGTGAACCTGGCGTTTACAGACCTGTCCTGCAGTTGCCAGAGAAGAACCAGCACGCTACCCAGATGCTAGGGCTCTTCCAAGCCCCATTTCTCCATTGCTTCATGACATACTTCCTCCAGCTAACCTCTGCTTGCTTCCGTCCGTACTTTAAAGTTAGTAAAATTGTTACAAGTAACCCCTTCAAAATCAAATAGACTACAACTCTCCTCTGTTAACTTTTGCTGAGAAAAACAAAATAGTCGAATTGCTTCTGCTTTTAGACTTGAAAAATCTAAATTAAGGAAAACACATTTGAAAGTGCAAAATATAGAGCTAGAGCACTCTTCTATTAAATGTTTCTGCTTTTGAGAAAGTTGTGTTAGCATCTAGTGTCCAAATGTCTTATTTTTGTCACGCATAAAAATGCTTAGTTCAAAAACAAAAAACAAAAAAAGAAACACTTGGTTCCCTTCTTTACCCCAACCCCACCCTTGTAGCCTATTTCACCGGTTTTCTTATTGAATGAAATAATAAAACCTGGGCCTGGGTAAACGAATGTCAGCGATCAGGTCTGATTTCATAGTGTTTCTGGGACACTGATCGGCATTCACATAAACGACAATCTGGAGTTCTAGTAACTGTGCAACTCAGGAAGGCACGAAGGCCTGTGGCTTACTCTGAGGGCGAAAGGTTTTTCCAAGCGTCAGTCCTAATATGCGGGTTGTTGGCCCCCCACTTCCCCAGAGTGCGGTTTCCCTTCTCCCACAGAGATATAATAGAAACTAATCTTCAAAATCTAAACATGCCAAGCACGGTCCTTTTGTGCGGTTCCCTCCTTGCTGGCTCAGGGAGGGCGCTCACATTTTCATTCGCTGGAACCCCGCTGCTAGGGACCCGGGCAGGCCGACAGGCCATCCATCATCCGCCCTCTCCCCGCGCGTCGCGGCCAATTGGGCAGCAGGTGGGGCCGCACCTGCGGGGCAGCCCCCTCCTCCCTTGCACGCCCTCCCTGCGCCGCCCTGAGCGCCGCGCCCCTTGCACACAGCCACCTTCTGCAAGGACAGAATTGCATAGGTATGCTTGGGTGACAGGTACCTAGTGCGCGCTGAACCCGCAGGGCAGCCTTGGAGACCTGGGGGGCTGGGCTGGGAGTAGAAGGAAGGCTGCTGGCGAGGGGCGTGAGAAGACCCGTCCTCTGGATGCGCACACTTGGCAGGGCTGTGCTGTCCACGTGTGGACACATGGACCCTCCTCTCTGGGTTCAGTGGAAAGTCTAAGAGTCACGATGACTTTGGGAGGAACAAGTAGCTGAACACATATTTTAGTGTTAGAAGTAGTCGCTGCTTCTGGTTTGGTGTTTGTTTTTATTAGCTCATGGTGGAGTTTGCAAGCAAAATCTAAATCTAGTATGGCCAATGCACATATGCCAAGTGAAGAATATTAGCTAAAGACTAATAATTAAACAATAATAATTAAACAATTCCTACAGTAAGGACAACACACTACTCCAAATAAAAACCCCACTTTGGTCTTAAGACCCATAAAAATTGACTGTTCTAAGGGTTTTTGGAAAAGCAGAACCACTAATCATAAGAAGCTGTCATTTTCCAAACAGAAAATATTTTTTTTCATTTCATCACTTAAATTTATTTAATTTTTTCACTTTCTTTTCCAGTATCATTTTCTGGAATAATATAGAACCAAAATATTCGTAATAGAAAAATTTTTTAAAGCAAGTTTTCATCTTTGGGGGCTTCAGGTTAGTGCTGAGTTTCTTGGTTGTGGGAGGAGGGTGGAGGGGGTGGAGAAGCAGCATTCACTGCCAGTCCAGCATGGATTAGAAGGTGGGGGGGCCAGAGAGCTCTGCTGGTTTACAGGACCCCGGACATTGGCTTGATCATTGCCTCCATTCTCTTTTAAGAGTGTGTGTGTGTGTGTGTGTGTGTGTGTGTGTGTGTGTGTGTGTAGACGTCCATTATGCCGGCACAAGGCCTTGACAGACAACACTCTGCCGATGGCTTCAAGGTTTCTCAGAAAAGCGAATTTAAAAATAATAGCCACACCAACATAAAGCATCTCCCCCATCACCCTATCGTCTACTTCTGAATCATAAATCATGAAGAGGAGAATTGGTGCCTCCCGTTTTCCTGCCTTTAGCAATTATACCTGATAGTGTTGAAAGCGTGAGTAAGGTTGTGGAAGGAGGAGGGGAGCTGCTTGGAATCTGAGTTCAGTTCCCTGTATTGGTGAAGACCCCCCATTGCTAAGGAAGGCTTCTCCTCTAAGAGGGTTTCTCCTGAGCCTGGCAAGGTGAGACTCAGCTGGAGAGTGTCTGAGGAAATAACAATGTCTAGATCAAGATTCAGGAGTGTGGACATAAAGACTGTAAAGGTTTCTCTAGTGATTGGAATATACAGTCCATCAAGACTGATGTTATTCTGTTCTTTTATAAAATACAAGAGGTTTGTCTGTTGGCTTTTTTGTTGAGTTGTGGTGGGTTCCCCCCACCTCCTCCTCTGGACCTTCAAGGAGCCCTTATGGCATAATGGGTTGGTTACATTCTGACTGGTCATTAAAAGGTCACCTGTTTGAGTCTAACCAGCTGATTTTCAGGATGCGGTTTACTCCTGTTAAGGTTGGTAGTGATAAGGTGATGGAGGCAGAATCAAATCCAGGGCACAGGATTTGACAAGTCTTTATTTTTTTTTAATGCCACCTTCAAGTATCCTTGGTAGCTCAGTGGTTAAAGTGCTATTATCAACCAGAAACATGGGTGGTTCAAACTACTTTGCTGGAAGAAGCTGAGACACCTCTACTTGGGCCTATAGAGTCACTTTGATTTGGAAACAGCTTTATGGGAACAGTTTTATTAGATCCTATGGCTCCTTCCCTCACATCTCCTCCTTACACATGTGAAGTCCACAATGGCCTAGGGAAATGAAGTCCACTTATTTTTAAGTCCGAAAATTCTTCCTATTAATGTTTTGGTTTGTTTGCTCTGCAAGTTTGAACTTTATCTTTCTTCCTTTGAACACTTTGTTGGTTTCTTTTCACTCTGGAGGTATTTTGAGTTTATATTATTATTTCAAATAATCACTTCTAGGGACATGGGTACTGAAGCAATTGATAAGCTTGCTGAGAAATTCTGAAAATAAAAATCTTTTTCTCCCAAATTAGAGACCCAGAGGGGAAAGACTTAGCTGTGCACCTGTAATCTTTACTTATCTTCTGCAGACCTACTTGAGCCCCTCCGGTCCACAGATGTCCTCCACATCGTTAAGTATGAGCAGTACGTTCTTGCTGCTCACTAAAGTGGAACTGAAGTTTCTCTTTCCTTTGGCTTTTCTCACTGTCCGCGGCCAGCTGTGCTGCAGTCTGGATTATGTTGTACACTTTTCCTTGAGAGATAGATGATCTGTTCTTTGATTAGACACCCTGACCTTTTACGGCTGTTGATCATTGATCTTGATCTGTGCTGGATGGGAAGCTCTTGACTCTGAAAGTTCTCTGCTGCAGACACCACGGGAAAATCCAATTTCTGTGTCTGAGCAGCTGGGGCAGCAGGATTCATCCTCAATTAGGATTCCTCTTGTTATTATTTTACTTTTATTAAGCAAGCTGCAGTCTCTGCTTCCCAGCTCTAGCTTTTAGTTACAGTAATCAATTTTTCAGTGTAACTGGCTGTAATTGTGGGCTTGGATATTGAGCTTTCATGAGTCTTAGACATAGTGTGTTCCTGTGAAGGGTCTTCTCGCAGACAGATGGGTAATAATACCACACATTAATACCTCCACATTGGTTTATGTGTGTTTGACCACAGTGCAAGCATAATTATTTTTGCCCAATAAAAGCTATTAGAGATCTATTTGGTAGGTTTTACGATCAATAGCTCCTGTGATATTTGTGTAGCAGCCACAGAATAATCAATTGAAGGTCATATAAAGTAAATTACCATCCTCCTATAATGATTCTTCTTTCTAGATGAGAATTGGGTTTTATTATTTCATCAGAAGCCCCCCCACAGCACATGCCTGGCCTATTTGAGAAAGAAAGATATAGAAGTTGTGTGCGTGTTTTGAACATGGTATTAATACCCATTACCTGAATTTATGTTATTGAATTATTGAATTAGTGGATTCACCCTGGAATTCCTTCAAAACCCTTTCTTATGTACTCAGTGGCACAGTTAATAACAGCCGGGCGCAAATGGAATCCTTTGCTGCATGGTGGAGTAAGTCACTTTGCAGAAGTCAATCTTCGTAGCTGTCTCTTTAAAGCAAATTTAGAGTTGGTTAAATGTGTTCTATTGTCAGTGTGACAGAGCTTCTCTCTTCAAACCCTTCTGGAGAGTGACTCCTGAAAGAGTGACAGGAAGCGGTGTCCAGACTGCTGAATGCTAATGCTGTGTCCACCAGCAGCTCAAGGTGAAACCAGGAGGGGCTCCTCACTTCCTTCACGCTTGCTTTTCCTGCTCACCCTGTTTGCCTAACCTGGATTTCAGATAAGTGGCTCCAACCAGCACCAGGGCTATGCCTATATAAAAGATTGCAATTTTCCAACTGGAGGCATGCAATCCCCTAACTCTCTTAAAGGGACCCATTTTCAAAGTTGAGTCTTTCTTTTTGTTGGTGCAATCAGTTGTGCACTGAAAAGCTGCAGCCACACTTGAATAACTGCAGGCACAACAGGCCACGAGAGGCCTCTTTGCTCCAAATTTTGTACCTGCAACTAATTGAACTTGCAGAAAATGGGAGTGTGGCAGGAGCTTTTTTTAAAAATTTGGGACAGTAAATTCTCCATGGAGAGAATAGGCAAGAACAGAGATGATTCTTCACTTTCTTAAAGACAAAGGGCAAATAGAGACATTCTTTCCACATACTTGTCTCGTCTGTAGAGTCTGGTCTGGGAGCCAAACATCAGGTGCCATGAGTCCTCTGATCATTTGGGACACTGACACTACCCAGGAATCTGGGACACTTCGCAAGAGTACTGCGACAATCTGTGAAAAGTGAATATGATTCTTACAACTTCTGTGAAAAGTTAGTGAAATATTTTCAAAGAAAATTCCAAAAGATTGATATTTTTTTTCTTCAGTTTTAAGATTGTTCTGGTATTAGTTCAAACTTCCTTTAGAGCTTTTTTGTGTGCAAAAGTTTGTTTATCCATAACTTAAAAATCATGGCTCTTCTGTGATTTAATGGAGAAGTATATCAGCAGGCAATTTACATCTATCACTTGATGCAGTGTAGATACTGTTATTTTTGTGACTGTTGCTGTGGATAGCTAATGGGGAGTTAGCTTCTGAATTGAGTTAACCCCACACACCATGT
Organism: Elephantulus edwardii; assembly: GCF_000299155.1. Classification (NCBI taxonomy): domain Eukaryota; kingdom Metazoa; phylum Chordata; class Mammalia; order Macroscelidea; family Macroscelididae; genus Elephantulus; species Elephantulus edwardii. The sequence goes on from NW_006399954.1 coordinate 3,901,841, forward strand.
CCGCGATTACAGATCAGACAGGCCATTTCATCAATAACTTTTTCATTAACTGATACCTGAGGACATTCTTCTAAATTTGTGTTACTCTGGAAGCTACTCTGAAACCTGATCAGCTTCTTAGCAACACATATCTGCACATGCAGATAGATGGGTGCTTCCTGTGTAAGAGGCACATTGGCTGAAAGTTGAACCCAGGTTTCCTGATCTCCTGCATCGAAAGTCAGGTTTCTATGTCTGAGCCATCAATGAATATATATGTATATTTACATCTATAGCTGTGCATATATATAGACACACATACATACCTATCTGTGCAGATAGATATTTATATATACACCCCCCTATAAGCTAGAAAACGGGCCACCTTGCCTCATAAGGTATGCAAACTTACTAGCTCAGATGCTCCCATTTCTCAGTGGCTATCTGTCTGCCTTGAGGAGCTTGGGAAGCTGTGTTCCACCAGGACCTCATCCCACTGTCTATTTTGTACACTGCACAGATGAACGAGATGAGAGTGAAATCAAGAATGTGTTTTCTCCCTTTGGCAAATCACCATACATGAAACACATATTCTGGAAATTTGGAATCAAACACTAAATAGCATGAGTAATCTGAGAAAATATTCCCACCAGAGTGGTATTAATGTAATTATACTCCAATGACAAATTTAATCACCAAATAATATATAGAAAAGTATTGGTAGGTAGGTTATTTCAATCTGTGACCCTCAGGCCTGGTTTTAATTGGTTTTGGTCAAACATTCTTCTAAGTGGTGTAGCACTGGTTTGTCCATTTGCTGTACAGAGGTAACTTGTGGTTGCCATGATGCTGAACACTGTGACAATGTGATAATGTGATAATGGTTACCCATGGTGGACAGTGTTTGGGGGCTCCCCAACTAGAACAAGCTTGGAAGTAGGAGTGGCATCCACTTCTGTAATAGCTTGCCTCTGGAAATTCTATGAACACGGAGAAATGATGAAAGTTATACAAGTGTTCAAGTCTTTCATTCATAGGGTCGCTATGAGTCATCTACAACTCAACGACATCTAAAAACAACAATGTTGGTAGACCTTATACTTTCTAGGGTCCTGATGAGGGAATGATATACTATATAATTGCTAAAAAGTAAAATAATAGCAATAATAAAAGAAGCTATATAAGATAGCATTCTCTTGAGCCCTCAGGACCCTAAAACTGATGCCACATACTTTAACTTCCTTTGGCAGGCAAATATTTGAATGATCTGTGCTACCATTCATTTCCTGTCTCAACCCACCCACAGTTTGCATTCTATCATGATCTCCACAGAAATTGCATTGGCTGACAATTTTGGCTCATCTGAACTGGCAACACAAAACATTCAGCACAGTTGGCCCCTCCTTCTTTTCCAAAAATCTTGTATTTTCTAGAGTTCAGTTACATCACACACTCCTGAGTTTTAATGACTATCCAAACCAGCAGTTTTTTACTCAAAAGCATTCATTTGGTTCCATAAGCCTTTTAAACTAAACTCAATGTGTCTAAAAAGCTTCAATCTTTCTCTTTTTGGCAAACCCATTGAGTTGCTCAACTTAGGACACAGGAGTCATATTTCCACTCATTCTCTTTCACTCTAAAGCTCAAATCCAAAAATAACGGTGATTGTTTCTATCTCTAACAAAAATTAAATCCATATGACTCCTAGCCACTCTTTGAAACTGGAGCAAAACTTGTCTCTGTAGCTTAGCTTCCATGTAAACAATAGACAGGTCTATAAGATGAACAACAGCATGAGGAAAATGCTCACTCTTCAGAATTAACAACCACAGAAGAACAAAGGACAACATTTGCCCAGGGATAAAGTTCAGGAAGGAGAATGATAGAAGAACTGATGGAAAGGAGAATCACAGAGGAAATGTATGATTATGATGTCAGTGTGGTATTTCAAGGGATCTTTGGTTGCCTTGTGGTAAGGAGCTGTGCTGCAATCACCGAAGACATAGAGTCTAAATACACTAAGTGCTCCAAGGGGTAAAGATGGGCATTTAAACTAACTCTGAAAACTTGCTGGAAACTCAGCTATGGGTCAGTTCCCACTTGACAGTACACAATAACAATATACCAGTTAGTGAGAAACACTTAATCCCTGCATCACCCTTTAGAGTTACTAAAGGGCTCTTGGTTATTGTTGTTGTTAGATTTCATCAAGTAGAGTATGACTGATAATGACACTATGAACTACAGATCTGAACCCTGTCCTATTTTGCACCATCTTCATCATTTACTAAATGTACAGTCAGTAGATATTCGATGAATAAGGATGACAGGAAAAGAAATGACCCCTTTGAGCTGTGGTGTTGGAGAAGAGCACTGAACAACGCATGGACGGCCAAGAGAACAGACAGATTTATCCTGGAAAGGGTACAGCTAGAGTGCTCTTTGGAGGCAAGAATGATGAGGCTTTGCTGCACATACTTTGGACATGTTGCTAGGAGGGGCTATTTCTTGGAGAGGACATGATGCTGGGAAGGGTAGAGGATTGCCAAAGAGAGGAAGACCCTCAACAGTGTGGATTGACAAGGTGACCGCTGCAATGGGGTCTTGTGTGTTAAATGTGTGGATAGGGTTCAGATCTTCAGATCATAGGGTTACTTTAAGTCGTACTCAACTCTGCGGCACTTAACACCATGAGAATTAATGGTGATGATAATTGCCTCTGGAAACCCTATGAACCTGGAGGAAGAATGAAAGCCACACAAGTGTTGAGGACTTTCATTCATAGGGTCTCTAGGAGTCACCAAGACTCAACGGCACTTATCAACAACAACAACATGTGTGCCTCTAATTGTCCTCGTTGTCTTACTGGAGACTATTATACTGGAATGAGAAGCACTAACATTCTGTCCAGCACTATGCTTTGTCCACCTCCAATAGTACAGAATAGATATTTCACACAAAAATGTGTAATGTTATTGCACTTCATATTATCAGAATATCAGGAAAGAATCTTTGAAAGCCAATGGGGGGGGAGAATAAAAGAAAATACATATATGAAAGAAAGCCAATGGGAAGTGCCTTTTATACCATAAAATCACAGGACATTATCTATGAGCCTGCTCATGGGAGGGAATTTGGAAAGCAGTTTCTGGATGTAACTGTGAAATGATGCCAAAACTAGAATGGGTCTTAGGCTTTCATCCAAGCAATTTAATTCAGTATCTTGCATGAAAGTGGAGGCTTATCTCATCCCCCAAACAAGAACTATAGAGACATGATATCCAGGAGCTGAGACAATGTTTTCGGTTCCTTGATACATGGTGACCCCACGTAGTGGGATTGAATCATTGGGATTCACAGTTTTCAGTGACTGATTATCTCCTGAAGAAATGATCATTTATTGAACTGAAATAGTAGTGGTTTACATATGCCCTGAGTAGCAACTTTTTTCAAAGAACTGTAATCTTCCTTGCTTCTCTTCAGAACCATTTGAACCAATGAAAGAATCTCTGAATTTACTAAAAAGCAAAATAAACTGAGAAAACAGGGTTGTTGAACTACTCATTTAGTTGTCACTACAGAAGAATGACAACAAAAAATCAGTTCTGATAAAAATGTCCAATGGAAGAATCCAACAGAAGGAGAGGGCAGACTTCCTAGTGCTCGATTAGTTTGATTATAGAAAAGGATTCTGATGTAGAAATGAAAGTTCACTGATGAACAGAAGGACTAAGGAAGCCCAGGCATACAAAATGAGTGATGTTAATCAGGCTTTTAAGCATAAGTGTGAATGATCTCAGTCTACAAGAATCATTGTTAGCTGTCATCGAGTCAGTTGCCAACTCATGGTGCCCTTAAGTGTCAATCCTTTTTCTCTTATCCTTGCTAGTCTTTTATCAAAAGAAGCACAAGGTTTTGGTTTAAAATGGCATCTGACCAGCAACATTTACCCTATTAAGTGCTGGGAAAAGAGAAAAAATGAACACTATCAATGTCATCGCAGAAATCTTGCTTACTGAAAGCAAGGAACACTTGAAGCACTTGTTGCAGAAGATCAAGTAATGCAACCTTCTGTATGGATTACATCTCAATGTCCAGAAAACAAGTATTCTTACCACTGGACTTATAGACAGTGTCATGATCGGTGGAAAGGAGATTGAAACTGTCAAGAGCTTCATCGAGCTTGGATTCACAATTAACACCCATGGTATAAGCAGTCAGGAATTGAGAAGCATTGCACTGGGGAAATCTGCAGTTAGGGACCTGTACAAATTATTGAAGAGTAATGATGTTTGAGGACCAAGGTGCATCTATCTGATTCAGGCCATAGTATTTTCAATCACTTGCAATGCATCTGAGAGCTAGAGAATGAATAAGGATGGCAGAAGAAGAACTGATGCTTTTGAGCTGTGGTTTTCAAGAAGAGCACTGAACATCCCATGGATGGCCAAGAGAACAAACAGGTACATCCTGGATATGGTGCAGCTAGAATGTTCTTTGGAGGCAAGAATGATAAAGCTTAGGGAGCTCTGGTGGCCTAGTGGCAAGCAGCTGTGTTGCAATCCAGAATATGTGCTGTTTGAATCCACCAGATGCTCTGATGGAGAAGGAAGGAAGGGCCACTTATTCCTGGTTCAGTTGAATCCAATTAGAGGGTAACAACAAGAAAAAAGGAAAAGGGGAAAAAAAGAAGTATGAAGCTTCACTTCACATATTTTGGACACATTTCTAGGCGGGGCTATTACTTGAAAAAGGACATGATGCTGGGAAGGGTGGAGGGTTGACAAAAGAGAGGAAGACCCTCAATCAGGTTGATTGACCCAGTGAATGTCACAATGCACTCTTGTGTGTCAAGAAGTGAAAGGATGGCACAAGATAGGAAGAGGTCAAGATCTTTTGTTCATTGGATTGCTGTGAGTTGTATCCAACTCAAGAACACCTAACAATAATCGTTGCTGACAAGGTAGTAGAATTGGAAATAGATGATACTGACAACAAAACAGACTCCTAACCCTGATACATGCTATGCTCATCAAAAGGCAAGTTGAAAACCCTTTCACTTATGAAACCTCTCTGACTATCCCCACAGATGGTCATGAGAATCACTTCCCCAGCCGTTGGACAATATCCCTGTTATGTGGCTACAGACTTTCCGAGGTATTTTGAATTCAGTGTCTCTCTCTTACTTTTTGCCAGTTAATATGGAACTTTTAAACATTAATAAGAGTTATCTGTATTCCAGAAAAAGGTAAAAAGGTACAAAAGTTATCCATGTGGGCATGTGATGGGGTGTATTTAGTGTTAAGTGAACATAGATAATACCATAGTGGTTGGTGCACTGCCTAGAGATTGAGTCCTTTAAAGGAGTGATGAATCAATCCTGTGGGTTGTAGTGTTTGTATATATTATCTATTACATACCAAGCAGTACGATATGAATAAGATCCAATTGTTGTCTAGAAGATAAACCATTGTTATTATGTGTCTTCGAGTGGGACTTAACTCCTAACTGACCCTCCAGAAAGTTTTCAGAGTCTTCACATTGCATGAGAGGAAATTGTCCATCTTTCTTCTGCAGATAGTGCAACTCCTTACAACTAGGCCTGTAGAGTTCCTAAATAGTATTGTTGTTGTTAAATACTATCCAGTCGAGTACAATTCAATTCATAGTGACCCTATGAAAAGTGGATCTGAATCTTGTCCTATCTTGTGCCATCTCTGTGCCACTACCACAGTCACCATGTCAACCCACCTGGTTCAGGGTCTTCCTCTATTTTGCAGCCCCCCCTCTACCTTCCAAAGCATGATGTGGAACAACATCTAGCAACATACTCAAAGTATGTAATAATATTGGACATTATAAATACCACAAATAAGCCTAAGTTAAGATTTGTTTCACTGAAAATAGTAGAGATTATGGAGGTATATCCTCCTTATTCTGTGGGAAATAGAACATTACTCATCTCTGCTGTCACTAATTAAGGTTCTTCTAGAATGAAAATGTTTCTTAAATATACTTCAGAGAATCTGAAAAGTGATCCTCCATGTGTCATGATTTTGTTAAATCAGTTCACACTTAGATACCGACCAAGTGAGAGATGAAGCAAGATGAAGAACTCAAGAATGGAAAGCACAGGCCATAAAACAGTCTCATCTTCACTTTTGCAGGTTGGGTTCTGATTTTAAAATTACAAATTAAGAATCCAGCTCACAGAATTAATAGTTATGGAGAAGTGTGTCCTGTTTTTAGAGGTAGGAATTGCTTCTGCATTGATGTCCAAAGCAGCTTCCTCCCCCCCAACTACTTTTGCCTAGAATTAAAAATAAATAAAAAATAAAAATAAATAAATAAATAAATAAATAAAAAATTAAAAAAATAAATTAAAAAAAAACCTCCATGATAGAAATGTTTTAATACCTGGTTGCTATTGAAACACTGACTAATGCTGCTCTGTTAAAGCTCTGTGACTGATGATGTCACTATTGTCACATTTAGATCATAAGCTCACTGCCAATGAGTGGGGACCAGACTCACAGCTTACCTTCCACTGAGTTTACAAGAGTGTAAAATCACACAGGAGGAGACTCCCCATCTTCCTCTTAAGGAATGATGGATGGATATGAACCAGAGAGGTACATCCTCTATGTTAGCAGCCCATCTTTCATATGGACAAGGTCACCAGTTACTATCATCTATCACTGAGTCAGAACCAATTTCATAGTTGACACTCCAGTGGGTTTTTAGAGGCAGTAAATTGCACAGTAGAAGACTGACCTTCCTTCTTCTGTGGAGCCACTGGTGGACTTGAACCACATACCTTTGAGTTGGCTGTGCAATTCCATACCACTGAGCCACCAGAGCTCCCTAAGGAAACCAGAGCGCAGCTACATCATGATACTGAGCTAATGATTAACTGTGCTCTGCTTCTTAGAGTCAGAGATATAGAACTGCAAGAATCTTACAGATATTTGCGTCATTGAAACTCATGGTGAGTGACCTGGATCAGTTCTTGTTAGGTGTCTTTTCCACTGAGAAATTCTCCTAACACTTCATTTTTCCCTGGTTTGAAGTTATAAAAATTGAACATTTCTGACTTTCTATTTTTAAATTTAAATTTTTTATTGTGTTTCATTCATTTACATTGTTGGGCTTTGTTTAGTTGTTTGTTTGTTTTTTTTTCTTTCTTCACTTTCTCACTCCACTCACCAAATCCTGTGACCTTCTCATTCCCCCTCTTCGGCCCCTCACCACCTCCCCATCCCTCTTTGTATATCCATACACATCTCACTGGTAATCCTTCTCTTTTACAATAATGGTCTTCTTAGGCACCTGAGTCTGTTCACTCAGCAAAATGCTCTCTAGTGTCTCCCATGTTTTATAGGAATTTTCAGAATCATCACTCCTCAGTGCTGCACAGTATTCCATTGTGTGAATGTACTACTCTTTCTACTTCATCTATTTATTTATTTTTTTCTGGTGCACCTTATTTTTTTTTTAATTTTCTACTAGTTTATTTACAAAATGCAAATGCAAATGCAAATTCTTTCAATTTCCCTCACCTCTCCACCCATCAAATTGTACAACCCAATGACTAATTCTCCCCCCACCCCCACCCTGCACATCCACATCCCTCTGTTTCCATCTTCTCCCACCCCTCTTGGATACTTATCAGCTTGTAAACTTGTTCATGCACCTCTTCCCTGTGTACACAGGGCCCAGTTCTCCACAGGAAATAATATGGATTAAATCCTACCTGCAGCCACTCACATAACTCCGAGCCCATACATGGTCAGGCAAATGCAATCCTGGGATCTTTAGTGAATACATTCTCTCTGTCTCTCTCCCTCTCTCTGTATGTGTGCAATTACTTGATTTTTTTTAAATAAAGTGGAGTAAAAATATTTACTCCAAAAGTATTTCCAACTCAAAAATTCCTCAAGAGATTTAACTGACAAAATATCTATGTATACTTTTTAATCGTCATATAGTATTTCATGGTATGTATGCACTAAGCTCAATTCTCTTTTTGTCCCTTTCAAGTTCACTGTGCTCTGAAGAGTGTTCAAGCACATGTCCTTCTATATACATTTATATTGCCTTTATAAAGACAGAATTTTAGTTCTTGGGGTGGATTCCTAGGAGTAGGACTGCTAAAGGAAAAAGACATTTTTCAAAATTTAAAATATCCTTTAAGTTTGCTTTTCCAAAATGTGAAACTCTTCACTCTTTTGAAAGCTGTGAATGACTTCCACACATTCCTATTACCAAACAAAGAGAGTTTCATTTAAAAAAAAATATGTTGCCAGTCTAATGAATGTAAAGGGATAGTTCAATACTATGCTATATTCATTTTCCTGACTCTGAGTGAATTTGACCACCTTTCCCATTGTTCCAGGGTCTTCCAGGTTGGCTCCTCTGTTAACTGTCTCCTCACATTAGAGGTTCATTTTTCTGTTGAGCTGCATGTTTCCATCTTCATCTACATTAGCAATTAACCCTTTTTTGACTCTCTGTCTTTCAGAATAAAAGAAACCTTTGTTTTAGAAACAGAGAGAGAAGATAAAAAGATCTAAAATGAATTAAAAAATAGAAATGCTTAAAACATCCCTACTTGGAAGATTTGCATTTTAATTGGTATCAAGCCTGAAAAAGTAGAGAATGAAGCTCCTAGAGATATTTCTAATCAACAAGGAAAGGATATAAATCAAACCACTCCAGCAGCCTGATTTGCACCTTCCCTACAGGTATTTCATTTGTGCATACTGTAGTGTTTTAGACACAGTGTGGAATGTGGATTCTACTCACGCTGCCATTGAGAATGTTGTTATTATTGTTATGTACCATAGAGTTAGAACCAACTTATAGCTGAACCTCAAGAGGATTTTCAGGGGCAGTATAATCACAAGTTCAAAATTGGGAAGGGTGTACACCAGGGATGTGTCCTGTCTCCATACCTTTTCAACCTGTATGCAGAACAGATCAGCCAGGAGGCTGGGCTCTATGAAGAGAAACGTGGGGTCAAGATTGGTGGAAGATCTATCAACAATCTGCATTATGCAGATGACACAACTGAAACTTGCTGAAACTGAGGAGGACCTCATGCACTTACTGCAGAGGGTCAAGGTCTGCAGCCTCCAATATGGGTTGAGGCTTAAGTCAAGAAGACAAAGATTCTCACCACTGGGCCAATTGGCAGCATCTGGATGGATAGGGAAGAGATTGAGATTGTTCATTCACAGCTTTAGTTTTCTTGGTTCTACAGTTAACACTCTTGGCACCAGTATCCAGGAAATTAAAAGAAGTATTGTGATGGGAAAGTCTGCTGTTAGGGACCTCTCCAAAGTACTGAAGAGCAATGGTGTCTCTCTGGAGACTAAGGTGATTCTGGTACAGGCCATGGTCTTTGCAATCACTTGTTATGAATTGGAGAGTTAGGCAATGACTAAGGAGGATAGAAGGAGAATTGATGTCTTTGAGCTGTGGTGTTGGTGAAGAGTATTCAGGGTAGCATGGACTGCTAGGAAAACAAACAGATTCATCCTGAAAAGGGTTAAACCTGGCTGCTCCTTGGAGGCAAGTATTCGTCTAACATATTTTGGACATGTTATACGGAGAGACCGGTCCTTGAAGAGGGACATCATGCTTGGTAGGGTGGAGGGACAGTGCAGGAGGGGAAGGCCCTCTATGAGGTGGATTGATTCAGTGACTGGGATAATCGAGATGGGTGTGTCAGAGACAGTGCAATTGACACAGGACAGAGTAGAGTTTAGAGCTGTTGTACATAAGGTCGCTATGAGTCACAAGCAACTCAACGGCACATAACAACAACAACATAATCACATGGGAGGAGATTGTCCATCTTTATCCTACAGAGTGAGTGGATTTGAACTGAGTGCCTCCCTGTTGGCAGCACAGCGCCTTACTATTGGGCCACAAGAGCTCACCAAGAATGAATAACAACAAAATACTGATGGAAGCAGTTTGTCTTGGTCAAGATGTTCAGATACTAGGTATTGGAACTTTTATTTTAGAATTGCCCTGGGCTTGTTCCCTCAAAACAGGCTTATATCCAACCATTTGAGAAAACAAAACCAAGTCATTCAATATTCCCCAAAGCACTCCAGAGGGCTGATATTCGCCTGCACAGCACAGCGGTTGTGGCAGCAGCCTGATGCCCCACACCCACCACCTCACTCTGTGTACATCCAGTAAGAAGAAACATAAACAACCAAGGGCTGTGGACAAGTCCTCCCTAAAACGCTGATTGCCATCTTGTCACCACTGTCAAGTGTTGATTCAAATGTGGACTTTGCACACGGTGGAGCTGGGTAGCTCATGTGGGCCTCATCCTGAAAGCTGGAAATAGACCTGGTTCTTGGGAGATTTGCAAAAGCAGCTCCAGACAGTCTTAGTGGAATTAAGGGCTAAATGTATATGAAATCACTGAAAATGTAATTAAAACACTAACTAAATGTTAACCTTTGCTGATTTATCACAGAAAGCCCAATTTTATTCTGTGAGCTGGTAAACACAGAAAAGTAATTATCAATCCCTGCTACTCCTCTCTTTTATTGAGGGAGAATATGGTTAAGTCCAAGTTCTTAAGTGCTTTTATTTTAAATCTGCTCTTCTGTGGGACAAAGACTATCTCCTCCCATGCAATTTCCAGGCTCTGAAAACCTTCTAGAGTGTCAAGTAGGAGTAATTTCTGACTCAACAGCATATAACAACAACTACCCCGTTTTTTAATGAGAATACATTTAAGTCTAAATTCTTCAGTATTTTCATGTATTATTGGAAATATGAAAAAAGATAATCCGACAGAGAGACTTAACCATGTTAGGACGGCTCACACAAAAGACGTGATCCATTAAGACAGCCTGAGTGTAGGACACTTGTTCCCACCTTTCAGGGAAACGTTTCAGAAGTGATCTGACGCTCAAAGGCCAATTAATGCCAAAATTCACTAAGATAAGCCTTTGAAAAATGAGTTTTTGTCAGAGTGTGAAAGTTGTGACTAGGTGATTTACCAACAGATTTGGGCCCACAACATTTATGGAATCTGTAGCCTGCCACAGTTAGAACTCGATAGCTTTTTGGGAGCATTGCCTGTCACTTGTTGCACTGTTAACACCAAGGCTGTTGTGTCTACTGCAATTTGAATCCACCAGAGACACTGAGGGAGAAAGATGGGCAGTCACCTTCTGGGAGATTTACATCCTCTGAAATCCCACTGAAGGTCACTGTCAGACAGAACTCACATGATGACAATGAGTGGGCCTCTTTTACTATCAAAGCACACACGCGCACACGCGTGCGCATACACACACACACACGTTTACAGACATAGACATATCTGATATGCATTGCTTAACATCTACAATACATTCTGTGAAATAGGACATTAAGCATGTTGGACACTGAGTGCACATGTTTCTGCAATGCAGGACTGCTAGGCTCACAGGTTTGCTCCTTCTGCATCACATACTGCACATGTGTGCTCACCTAGGTCCCACCAACTGTCCCTACCTTCTCTGTTGAATCAGCTGTGGGGAAAGGCCAGCATGCCCACTCAGGAGAACTTGGCCAGGGAGGGGACAATGAAGCCCAAGAGTCTGAGGGTGCTTTCCTAGTGTCCTCCAGGACCACATCAGGCAAAATGTAGGGACTAGAATGGCCCAGCTGGGAAGAACCAGGGCTGGCTGTTGGGTCCCATGTCTACATCATGATCAAGTGGCTTTTGGACTGTGCCCTGCAGCCAAGTAAAAGTGAGGATCCAAATCTGGAGTCCTGTGACCCACGCACCTGCATAGGTGCCTTGCCTGTGAATGTATAAGTGGTCAGACATTGCCTGAAATAGGCATTGCTGCTATTGTGTCAGAACCAGCTTAGTATTGAGCCTCCATAAGATTTTCACAGGTAGTTAATTTGTGCAGGCAGAGATTGCCCATCTTTCATCCACAGAGGAGCTGGCAGATTTAAACGGGTACCTTTGGGATTCCAGCGAAACTCATTACCACTAGGCTCAAGAATGCATAATTGGTCAGACATTGCCTGAATTAGGCATGAAGATAAATAAATAGGCATATGAGTATATGGATATATAATAATTCTACTGTATCCTAGGCAACCCTGACTGAGACATCTAATCCACCCTGGATGCTCCACTGCCCCTTCATTAGTTCTAACTTTTACATACATTTCACAAAGGTTAGATGATGTTTGTTGTTAGATGCCATTGAGTTTACTACGGCTCATAAGCAACCCTCTGAACTAAAGATCTGCACCTTGTCGGATCCTTCACCATCCTCGTGATTTCTCAAGTCCACAGTGGTGGTCACTGTATGAACCATCTCCTTGTGTATTTTCCTCTCTTTTTCTGACCCTCTATCTTTCCCTAACTGGTTCCTCCTGAAAACATACCCTGATTAAATGAGATGAAGTTTTATGATCTTTGCCTCCAAAGAGCACTCTGGTTACACTTCAAACAAGACAAATGTGTTCTTTGTCAGTCAATGGGATATACAAGATTCTTCTCCAACATTACAATTGAAATCACCTATTCTTCTTCATCCTTATTCATTATCTAGTTTTTAGATGCATAGGCAATCATGATATAAATGAGGCCTATCTTAGTATTTAAAGTGGCATTCTTGCTCATTAACATTTTGGAGAGGTGCTTGACAGCAAAGACTAAGATTATTTTGAATTATAAGTAATAGAAATAAAAGCTATTGGTAGAACAAATATGCTATGAATTGTAGAAATTTTCTAAAGAATATGATAAACCAATGGGGACTCTTTCATTTGAAAAAGTTGTTTAAGTCAAACCAAAATGATTTTCAGGTTTGAATAGTCAAAAAATCATAATAGGTCACTATTTCACTTAGCTGTTATAAAGTGGCATTCCCAACTTCTAGGATGAAATAGAGTTAAAGGTTGAGACAGACTAGGAAGAAGGATTGGCCATTCACTTCTGAAAAAACAGGCCTTTGAAAACCATATGTACAATAGAGCACACTTCGACTACCACTTGGACTAGCAGATATGGTAATTGAGACTGAGATCTTAGAAACAGAAATACAGAGAAGAAGGAACAGCTGTAAGCAGACACTAGTGATTGGAACTTGGAACATGAGAAGCATGAATGTAGGAAAATTGGACATTGTTAAGAAAGAAATGGAACACATAAATATTGACATACTAGGTATTGGTGAAATGAGATGGCTTGACATGGAACATTTTTAATCAGATGATTATATGATTTACTATACCAACACTCTTGGCACCAGCAGTCAGGAAATCAAAAAGCATATCGCGATGGGAAAGTCTGCTGTTAGGGACCTCTCTAAAGTACTCAGGAGCAAGAGTGTCTCTCTGGAGACTAAGATGCGCCTGATACAGGCCATGGTATTTGCAATCGCTTGTTATGCATCAGAGAGTTGG
>NW_006399954.1:3920175-3930175 GCF_000299155.1 Elephantulus edwardii
CCTTAGATGAGATGGATTGATTCTGTGATTGGATCGGTGGGAATAAGTGCGTTTGAGATGGCTAGGTAGGCACAGGATAGAACAGCCTTTAGAGCTCTTGTACATAGGGTTGCTATGAGTCGCAAATGACCCCATGGCACATAACAACAACAGGAAGAAACAAAATGATCCATTATCATTTATCTTTGGTAGACAAGGGAAAAAGAGAGAGAGAAACGGAGATAATGTTGTCAGAAAATCTTTCCGTTCATTTTATTATTTCTATTCCAGCTGCATAAACTTCACTAGAACCAAGGAAATCCTTTGAGGGTGAAAAAACATAAGAGAACCGGGGACCACTTTAACTGCAAAAGGATTTCTAAACCAGTGTGTTGGAATGTCATCAATATGACATCACTCTCAGTGTAACACAGAGCCCACCCTCCCTCTTCACTCCATCTCAGCCTCACACACACCCCCTCTCCTCTTAAATCGATGATGAAGCTGCCTTTGCAGCACAGAAGGATCATAAAAACCCGTATCCCTCAAGCTGAATTCATCCCAATGAACTGCACAAACAGCAATAACCAAAACAAAGCTAGCAGGAAACGTTTGCATATAGCATCTGTTAGGATCACATAACCACGAGACAGCTGTTTAATCCCAAATGTTAACATAAGATCATTTGTGTGTTTGAAGAGCCATCCCGTTTGGATTTCCCCTCTTATTTATTTATTTTCTAGCTTTGCCGAGAGCGAAGCTTTCTAAGCAGTAGAATGTGATGTGTGTTGCTGGCTTTTTCCACTTTCACCCTGGGCTTCCAAACAAAGGGGGTGGTGTGGTTTCTTAAACTGTAAATAGTCATAGGGGCAGGATGGCTGTGTGGTCTGCTAGCTGAATGGTGCATGCCCTTTCGCAGCCTTTGGGACCTGCTTTCTGCTCCCCAGAACATTCACACACCAGACTGGCCGGATTCTGGGAAGACGCCCTCCCATGAAACACGTCTGGTGGTCTCGGCCAAATTCTGATGAGGTTGAGCTTTCTCAGCACCACCCAGGATTGTAAGCAGTCCTTCCAAAGTTCAGTTTCAAAATCTGAAAACAAAGTCATTAGGCTTACAATTACTTGGAAAGGGTCGATGGAGAGTGTTAGCAGCTTGGGTGGCCTGAGTGCCTAAACCGGAAGCTGGGGAGGTTCTGGTGGGGCATTTCACTGTCTTACTGTTTTTGCATTGTTCTTAGTTTTTGCTTCTTTCTGCTTTTCAGCTAGGTTGTATCTGACTGCCTGCAGGTTCCCAAACTGGTCGGCTGAAAATATGCATGCTTCGCTGTTGAAATGCAGCCAGCATGTCATAGAAGTGGCTGCTGTTGGTGACAAGCATACAGAGCCTACCACGTGGTCCTCGAGAGGAGGGAGTTGGCCAAGCACAGTTGGACAAGCATTGACCTTGAGGACAGCCCGGAATTAATTAACATTGCATAAATCTTTCTTCACCTCCTTCCGACTGTTTTAGTGCTTCGTCCCAGCCCGGCGACCCTTCCATTTTGATCCCAACACAATAACAATCAAGTTTAACTTTCTTAGAAATTTGAAAGTTGAAGCCCTTTTGAAGCTTTTTAGAGTTAAATATGGTAAATATGGTTTTTAGGCCAAGTTCATTTCTAGGTCAGACAAACTTAGTCACAGAAGGGATTTTTCATTGTGGATTTGAAATTTTTAAAATCTCGTTTGCTTTACCAGCACCAAGTTTTGTCTGGTCTCTGAGTATTGTCCGGAGACAATTTTTTCTGGTCTTCTCTGAGCACTTCAATTTCTCACATGTGTCGCTTTATACTTTACTCTTCCTACCCGCCCCCTCAAGAGAAGTTATAAGGACTTACTTGTACGGATGTCAGTTTTCTGGGATTTACTAAGAAAAACAAAAGTAGCCAGGTATGACAGCTATCTAAAAATACCAACCAGCAATGCTGGCAAAAATTAAATTCCGAAATCTGTCTATGCGTGATGCCTTGTCTGACTTCGCTAAAATGTTTTTTACCTTTACCTTGACCTTCTTTATCAGCAGCAAGACGCACTTTGCGCCCCACAGCATTGAGACCCATGGTCTCCAAAGATTATGGACATCTATCTTAATGTTCAACTTCCCCTACATGGGGCAAAGTCACCAGCGTCTTAAATGGGAGAAAATCCTTTATCAACTGATTCATTTCCATGCTTTGTTTCTGCAGCTAGACAGGATATCCCGAGAGTGGGGAAAAGGGAGGGAAATTTAGTACTATCTGTTTATGATTTGCTATTACTATTATTATTATTGTTCCTTCTACTCCCAAGATAATATTGTGCTTATCTCCAGAATGTCACAGAAAATGCCCATTTTAATAACTTCTTTTCTCCCTTCTCTCATTCTACTCTAATTCAAACATCACTCCTGGCAGCATATAGAAGAGAGTTTGTATTTGTTATTTTAAATAGTCTAAATAGTCACTGGTAATGACTTTTCTTAAATCTGAATAATAAGATAGCATACACAGAAGTTACTAAGTTGAAAGTGGCTTTTTTAATTTATGTGTTCTTCAAAGTGTGGGGTCAGTTGAGAAAGCAGTGTTTATTCCTTTGTTGGAGAAGAAGAATGATTATTGCTGGAGAACAAAATGTAGCAGTCTGGGTAAGCATGCAAGTGGTAGGAATACCTCTTTTACTCAGTGAAAACCAGGAGGAAACCCAGCCTGGGTCCTGTGATCACATCAGGTTAGTGCTTTACAGGAATCAGAATTGAGAAAGATGATCCGAGGAGAACAAGAGTGCTACTTGGATGCTGGCTGTTTTGCACCCTTCCTCACCGTGACATTTTCAAGTCATGAAAACACCCACAGGGGTCTGCTGCTGCCCCAGCGATGTTTGAGACCAGCTATGTCAGTTTTTGAAACTTCAGCCTGAGACCCAAAGTTTTAGCCTCATATTTGTCTTGATTGGGCTTGGTTGTGTTTTTATTTTGTTTTGTTTTGTTTGAATCGAGTACAAAATGCAACATTTCATGACAGCGTATATATTTGAAAGATGACTTTACGATTTATCCATTCCAAATGCTTTCATGGTTTACAAAACATCAAACTCTCACCAAGCAAGCCACTCAGCAGCAATTTATAAGAAAGCAGGAAAAAAAATGGCTTCATACCAGGGTCAGGGGTGCAGTGAGGAGAAAAATTCTTAGGAAATTGTTGTTATGATATTACCTCAAGTCTGAATCCACTCAGAGCTGACCCTCCAGTGGGTTTTCAGAAGCTGTAAATTGCCCATCTTTTGCCCACTGAGCAGCCAGCAGATTTAAGCTGTTTGCACAGCAGCACCAACATTAACCCACTGTGAGCAAACAAGGCACATCTGGGTGGTGCAGATGCTGAATGTGCTCAGTCCCAAGAAGGTTCGAGTCTAGCCAGAGGCTGCTTGGAAGAAAGGCCTGACAACTTAAGGCTGAACACTCAGTTGTTGAGAATAAAAGTTACACCCTGACATGTGGGAGCACCATGAGTCCAATTAATGCCTTGGTTTTAATTAACCGAAGATTTTCTTTCGCAAGTTAGATGCTCCCTCTGTTTATTACTACTTACTCTTTGCTTACAATGGCAGCTCATTCTCCAGCTGTTTGTCTTGAATATAAGAAACAAATAAACAAAAATTACTAAATAAATGATGTAAGTGCAGGTTTAAGAATGCAGACAGTAGATGCGTAGGAGGCTGTGCGTTCTGTCCTTCCCACATCCCTCAGCACTATTTGCATCCTTTCCTAGCACAAAGCTTCTCTTGTCTCCCTTACAAGAGACCCATCCTCCTGTCTCCAGCCTCCTCCATGACCTAAATGGTCTTGCAGTTAAGGGATCCAGCTTTGCTTTTTCTGATTCATAGTCACCCGTAAACTGAGACCAGAGCCCACTAGATGCTTTTGCTTAGTTGTCCTGCCAACAAAAAGGTACGTGGTTCGAATCCACCAAAAACTCCACAGAGAAAGATGGATAATCTCCTCCCATGTAATTTACTACCTCTGAGAACCAGCTGGAGGGTCATCTGTGAGTTGAGTTCGACTGTGATGTAACCTCAAGTCTGAATCCACTCAGAGCTGACCCTCCAGTAGGTTTTCAGAGGCTGTAAATTGTCCATCACACACACACACACACACACACATAAATACAACAACATTGCAGTTATTGCTATGCCACAGAGCCATTAGGATCAATAAGACTATACTTTGTTTTTTACTGAAGTTGTTGCTGTACATTGTCTTCAGGTCAAAATCAACTCATAGCTGGCCCTCCAGCAGCTGATTTTCAGAGACAATTCATTGTACTGGAGAAGATTTCCCATCCTTTTCCTTCAGAGTGGTTAGGGGATTTGACCCTCATGCCTTTGAATCAACATTTGAATCCTTACCACTAGGCTACCAGAGCTCCATCCACAGCCACTACAAGGCTGTAAACGTTTACTAAAGTTAGAATGTCGTATTTTTCTCATTTGGAACAACTGATGGGTTCCAACTGAGGAAATCTTGGTTAAAGGCAGAGTGTTTTAACACTGTGTTCCTTAGGAAGCAGAAGCTAATGGGACAAGGACCTTTCTCTAGAGCCCACAGAGAGAATTCATGCTGGCACCCTGAATGCAGAACTCTGGTTTCCTGAACTATGAGAAAATACCTTTCTGTTTTTAAGAGTCATCAACTTGTGGTATCTGTGATCTCAGCACTGGATAACTACAGCACTTACTATCTAATCTTCTGATTATTTCATATTACAGTCATTTCCTTGTGATCCTTGACCATGAGCTGTAGCTGAATTCTTTCTGAACAGAAGATAATTGTTGTTGTTGTTGTTGTTAATAAAGGACCCTGGAATGCTCTGATTCATAGAGAACCTGTGAACAACAGGAGGAAGTACTTTCCTGTCTGCTGTGTCATCTTCACAGTCATTACAGCAAGGTGGGATAATGATACTCAAGTTGGGAGCACTTCAAATATTTCATTTCTGCACATCCTTTGATAGGATGCATATCAGTTTGTTCTTCGAGATAAAAACAAACAATACAATTTGTACTCTAACTAATTCTTCGTTTTCATTCTGACCACAACATCCATATACTGTGGAGGTAAGTGAAGGTCTGAAGGATCTTTTAGAATAAGGCTGTAACCAAGGTTGATCTATCTCTATTACTTCTTGTAAACACGATTGGGCAAAATACAGCAAAAATATGAAAGCCACGTTTCATTTTCCTTGTTAAGAATATTCAAAGGAGTATTTAATGCCTTGAGTAAGTAATTATAAATTGGTCAACTAACTTTCTTGTTCGTTGATTATCTTGTTTATTTTTCTGTTGTTTTAACTAAGTTGACATAGTTTATTGGCATATTTCACATTTAAAAGACAACTAGGAGAAGAATATTGAACATACCATGGATTTTCAAGAGAACATACAGGTCTGTTTGGGAAAGAGTAAAACCAAATTGCTCTTTGGAGGCAAGGATTTTGAAACTCTTTCTGATACACTTTGGGCATGTTGCCAAGAGAGATGAGCTCCTAGAGAAGGACATCATGCTTGAAAGGGTAGAGGGTCAGTGTAGAAGAGGAAGACGCCAGAAGAGATAGATTGACACAGTGACTGTGGCAATGGGGACAGGTGTGTTAGAGATTGTGAGACTGGCTCTGGATAGAGCAGGATTCAGGGCTATTTGTTCACAGGATTTCTATGAGTCATAGTCAATTCTATAGCACACAGCAAAACCAAGGAAGATTATATTGAAAGTTTTTGTTGGACAAAAAGATAGTTTATAAAAAATAGTCAGATTAAAGGTTTTATAAAATCAGAATTTAAATTACATGCCAGCCAATACCTTGTATTTTAGTCTAGGTGTGGATCACCCAAGGTATGTACCAACTTAATTGTGCTTACTTCTTAATCTCTGAGGAACAGTTTCACCAGCTATAAATGAAGAAGAGGAGGTGACCCTAGGTTTGCATCCTTAATGGGCTCTCTATGTCTGCCAGAGACTGCAAACTTGAAAAGAGGCTTTTGATTCTGTAGACGGAAGGTTCTTTGGACTTGAGAGCAAGACAGATGCCAACTACACTAAAAGCAAAATCTTCGTTGTGGAAGAAAATGTGAAAATGTTCACTACAGGTTCTAAGTAAAAGTAAGCTCATGCTTGCCTTGCTTACTTGGTAATCCTTCAGGGCTCTACTAGCTCAAACCAGTGCAGCAGTAAATTGGGGGGGATTATCTAAACACCTGTGTTTATCTAGATAAGCAGCTTCTTTATTTTTATGAGATTTTTTAAAAAATATTTTCATTTTGTTATCTGTTGTCATATCTGAAGGGACAGCACTAGCATCATTGTCACATCAAAGTTTATATTGGAACTATGTAACTAGACACATTAGGGGGAAAATAATCCCAAAGGTCCTATTTTAATGGATGTTTTTCATTTTAATTATGATCTTAGTGAAAGTTTACAGGAAAGTCAGATTTTCATTCATTCATTTTTGCACATTTTACCCTCTCTCCTTTCCCCTCCTCCAATTCACTTTTTAAAAAAAATTCATTCATTATTCCCAAAATTATTTTCATGTCAGTGCTAATTTGATATTTTTATGAGTCCTTTTTGCCTTTTCTATATTTCCTATAATCAGCATGTGTAACATTAATGATTTGAAACAAATGAGTATATCAAGAATGATTTTAAAATATTAAAAATCTTAAATTAATCTGCAGAATCTCACACTGTGTGGTCTAGAATGGGAGATGTTGTTGGAGCCATCTTTGGGAAATATTATCTGCCACAGAGCCTTATTGATAACGTGTGGTATTTGACCACTTCCTCTCTTTAAAAACCACATCTTAATCTGTAAAGCTTTTTCTAGTTCAATACACTCCAAGATCTCATTCAAATATATACCATTGATTTTTATGAACAGGATGTTCACTTAAATGTGAGCACCCTTCCAAGACCTGGTCAACCAAACTCTTTTTCTCTACCCACAAGGTTTCCTCACTCTGGCCCACTTCTCGTAATTTTAACCAATGCAATGAAAATGATAGTAAGAACAGTTGCTCTGCTTTGTCCTGTTGCTATTGTATACTGTCAAGTCAGAACTGACCCATTGCTGATCCTCCAGCAGGTTTTCAGAGCTAGTTAATTGCACAGGAGGAGATACGACATTTTTTCTCTCACAGAAAAGCTGGTGGATTTGAACCATGAGTCTCAGCATTGGTAGCACAATTTCTTATATATAACCCACCAGAGCTCTCTAGACTTTGTGATAAGGCTTGCTTCACTTATGTTTTTGAAAATCCCAAATCAGATCTAAAATGTTAAAATTGCGATCGACATTTTACCAGTGAGGAAAACTGAGACTCTGATTATATTCTAGGCCAAGGCCATCCTGTGCAGACAGGATCCACGAGTTTCTGGCTTCCTACATCACACAACTGTCACGCTGACCTTGAAACTATTATCAAGAAGACTCAAATGAGAACTCAGGATTTCTCCGTGGTTTCTCAGCTCAGTCCAACAAGCCCTATCCAGCATGCTTTATTAGCAGACTGAAGGTCTTCCAGAGCCAGTCAGAATATAACAGCTAAACTTATAAACACAACTCCAAAATATTTCAAAATTCTCTCTTCTACAGCTCGTTTTGAGATGTTGTTGTTGTTGTTGTTGTTATGTGCCGTCGAAAAGCTTGCGACTCATAGCGACCCTATGTACAACAGCCCTAAACTCTGCTCTGTGCCAATCCCACTGTCTCTGACACTCCCATCCCAATTATCTCAGTCACTGAATCAATCCACCTCATAGAGGGCCTTCCCCTCCTGCACCGTCCCTCCGCCCTCCCCAGCATGATGTCCTTCTCCAAGGACCGGTCTCTCCTCACAACATGTCCAAAGCATGTTAGACGGAGCCTCAGAATCCTTGCCTCAAAGGAGCCACACGGTTTAACCCTTTCCAGGACGAATCTGTTTGTTTTCCTAGCAGTCCATGGTAGTCTCAATACTCTTCTCCAGCCCCACAGCTCAAAGAGATCAATTTTCCTTCTATCCTCCTTGGTCATTGTCCAACTCTCTGATGCATAAGAAGTGATTGTGAAGACCATGGCCTGTATCAAATGCACCTTAGTCTCCAGAGAGACACCATTGCTATTCAGTACTTGGGAGAGGTCCCTAACAGCCGACTTTCCCATGGCAATGCGCCTTTTAATGTCCTGGCTACTGGTGCCAACAGTGTTGACTGTGGAGCCAAGCAAACTAAAGCTGTGTACAATCTCAATCTCTTCACCATCCATCCTGATGCTACCAATTGGTCCAGTGGTGAGAATCTTTGTCTTCTTGACATTGAGCCTCAATCCATATTGGAGGCTGCAGTCCTTGACACTCTGCAGCAGGCGCTTCAGGTCCTCTTCAGTTTCAGCAAGCAGGGTTGTGTCATCCACCAATCTTGACCCCACATTTCTCCTCATACAGCCTGGCCTCCCGGATAATCTGTTCTGCATATAGGTTGAAAAGGTATGGAGATAGGATGCATCCCTGGTGTACCCCCTTCCCAATTTTGAACCATGCAGTGTTCCCTTGTACGTTTTGAGATAGAGACTTGTAATACACTTTGAATTTAGGAAAAGAAAAGTAAGATTGTGCACATTGAGCTGAAGTTTGGCCTGATATGCTATTTCTTGTCAAAGGCTTCTTTAAAATGCTAAAAGAGCACAGATGTCAGTTTAAAGACTAAGGTGTGCCTGATCCAAGCCATGGTGTTATCAATTGCTTCTTTCCTCTGAAAGTTGAAAAAGGAATAAGAAAGGCTGAAAAAGAATTAATGCCTTGAATTGTGGTGTTGGCCAAGAGTTTTGAAAGTGCCATGGACTGCCAAAAGTCCAAACAAATTCATCTCGCAAGAAGTGTAACCAAAATGTTTCTTAAAGGCAAAAAGAGTGTAATTTTATATCACATACCTGGACATATTATCTTGGAAAAAGATATCATGTTGGGGAAAGTAAAGAATCAATGAAAGAGAGAAAGACCTTCAATGAGATGGACAGACACAGGGGCTGCAATAATTGGCTTGATCAGAAGGACGGTGCAGAAAAGGCGAGGTTCTGATCTGTTGTTCATAGGATCACTATTAGTCATTGTCACCCCAATGACACCTAACAACTGTTGCTTGTACTTCTCCCACAAAGCCCATCAGGTAGCGTTCATTTCACATGCCCAAAAAGTTTCCATGACTTGCTCAAGGAAGTCTGTCAAAGAAGACTGCTGAGAAATGTAGGACTGGAATTCCAATGCCATTCTTTCTGACCCTACATTGCAGTCATCTTTGGGCAATTCTTGTACAAGATTTTTCTGCCTGGACATTCTTGATATATTGGGCTGGATAATTTATTGTTTGGGATAATTGGAAAAACTGTCCTGTGCATTGAAAGTCAGTAAGCACATCTTCGGCCTTTACCTATCAGATGCCTTTAGCACCCTTTTCCCACTAAGATGTGGCAACTGAAAATCTCTTTAGACATAGCTCAAACAGCCTCTGAGGGACAAGCTAGGTTGTAGTTGAGAATCATAGTTCTAGAATTTTATGGATCAGTTAGGATTCATCTGTGAAGAAAAAAAATGCTACTGTGTGCTTCCTAGTCAGAAGTAACTCATACCTGACCATCCAGGGGGTTTCAGAGGCAGTAAGTGACACAGGCGGAGACACCCCATACTTCTGCCATGGAGCCGCTAGTGGACTTGAAAACATACTTTTGGGATTACAGCATAGCTTCTTTTTAAAATATTTTTAATTTTACCCTGATTTATTTACAAAGTTTGAATACATTGTTTTGCACAAAAGATCCTTCCCATTTCCTTCACCCCACCTACCTATCGAATTGTGACAGCGTAGCTTCTTAACCACAAGACCATCAGAGCTCCCTAGAGGATAAGAACTGCATAAGGAATTTGGCCTTTGAGATCACCTTGTAGTAGCCAAGGTGTTCCTTAAAGGCAA
>NW_006399954.1:3935175-3938341 GCF_000299155.1 Elephantulus edwardii
AATGAAGAGCTAGAGTCAGAAGATCAAAAGGGCCAAACTCACACAGCATTTTCTAAACTGAAGAACAAATTCAAGCCTTGAGTTGTAATACATGAGGATGCTTTGGGCAGAATACTAAATGATCCAGGGAGTATTAAAAGAAGATGGAAGGAGTATACAGAGGCACTTTTCAAAAAAAAATTGGCTGACACAGACGAATTTAATGAAACAACATATGAGCAAGAGCCTGTGGTGATGAAGGAAGAAGTTCAAGCTCTCTAAAAGAATTGGCAAAAAACAAGGCCCCAGGAATTGATGACATACCAATTGACATATTTCAACAAACAGATGCTTCCCTGAATGTGCTCACTAAGTTGTGCTAAGAAATCGGGGAGGGACACCACCTGGCCAACTGACTGGAATAGACTCACATTTGTTCTCATTCTAAAGAAACTTGACAAGAAAGGGTATGGAAATTATCGAACAGTATCATTTATATCACATGCAAGCAAGATTCTGCTGAAAATTATCCAAAAACGACAGGAAGAACAAATCAACAGAGAACTGCCAGATGAGCAGGCTGGGTTTAAAAGAGGCCATTGTACTAGGGATCTCAAAGTTAATGTTAGACAGATCTTGGCTGAAACAGGGAGTACCAGAGGCATGTCTATATGTGTTTCATTGACTATGCAAAGGCATTTGACTGTATGGATCACAACAAACTGTGGCTAACTCTGAGAAGAAGGGGAATTCCAGAACACTTGATTGTGTTTTTCTGAAACTATACTTGGACCATACATACACATATGGTAAAGATGGTGAAGAGATCGAGATTGTACACAGCTTTAGTTTGCTTGGCTCCATAGTCAACAGTTTTGACACCAGCAGCCAGGAAATTAAAAGGCGCAATGCCATGGGAAAGTCTGCTGATAGAGACCTCTCCAAAGTGCTGAAGAGCAGTGGTGTCTCTCTGGAGACTAAGGTGCATCTGATACAGGCCATGGTCTTCGCAATCACCTGTTATGCATCAGAGAGTTGGACAATGACCAAGGAGGACAGAAGGAGAACTGATGCCTTTGAGCTGTGGTGCTGGAGAAGAGTACTGAGAATACCATGGACTGCTAGGAAAACAAATAGATTTGTCCTGGAGAGGGTTAAACCAGGTGGCTCCTTGGAGGCAAGGATTCTGAGGCTCCGTCTAACTTACTTCGGACATGTAGTGAGGAGAGACCGGTCCTTGGAGAGGGACATCATGCATGGGAGGGTGGAGGGACGGCGCAGGAGAGGAAGGCCCTCTATGAGGTGGATTGATTCAGTGACTGGGATAATTGGGATGGGAGTGTCAGAGACAGTGCGATTGGCACAGGACAGAGCGGAGTTTAGGGCTGTTGTACATAGGGTCGCTATGAGTCGCAGGCGACTCGACGGCACATAACAACAACAACAACAGCAACATACTTGGACCAGGACACAGTTGTCAGAACAGAGCAAGGAAACACTGAATGGTTTAAAATCAGGAAGGGTGTATGCCAGGCATGTGTTCTATCTATCTATCTATCTATCTATCTATCTATCTATCTATCTATCTACAAAGATATATACATATAGAGATATATACATATGGAGATATATATATGAGATATATAATATGGAGATATATAATATGGAGATATATATATATGAGATATATAATATGGTTTTATATATATATGGAGATATATATGGATATATACATAGACAGAGAAACATATATATATATATATATGGAGAGAGAGAGAGAGAGAGAAACATATCTATCTATATATATATGAGGAGATATATATGGAGATATCTATCTATTTATGTTGTTGTTCTTGTTGTTAAGTGCTGTCGAGTAGCAGGCGACTCATAGTGACCCTATGAAGGAGAGTCCTTGACGCTTGGGTGCCTTTCATCCTCCCTCCAGGTTCATATGGTTTCTGGAGGCAAGCTATTATGGAAGTGGATGCCACTCCTCCTTCCAAGCTTATTTTAATCGAGGAGCTCCACCTCACTCTCTGTCCGCACTGGGTAGCCAATCATTAACGCATTTGACACACCAGTGTCACGGTGTTCAGCCTCACAGCAACCAATATATATATATATATATCAATCTATCTCTATCTCTCTATCTCTTTCTCTATGTCTCTGTCTCTATCTATCTCTACCTGGATATAATGGATAGATAGATATAGATATAGAGATATATACACTATACATATATCAATCTATATGAAGAACAGATGATTATCTGAGGGGCTGGGCTGTTTGAGGAGGAATGTGGAATCAGTATTAGAGGAAGACTTGTCAACAACTTGCTTTATGCAGATGACACAACCTTGCTTGCTGAAGCTGAGTAGGATGTTAAGCACTTGCTGCAAAAGGTCAAGGCTGTGGCCTTCAACATGATTAGAACAAGCTCAACATCAAGAATACAAAGATTCTCACCACTGGTCCAATTGGCAGCATCATGATAGACTATGAAGAAATGAAGATTGTTAATAGCTCTAGTGTGCTTGGATCCACAATCAACACCCTTGATACCAGCAGCCAGGAAATCAAAAGATGAATTGCATTGGGAAAGTCTGCTGTCACAGATATCTCCAGAGTACTGAAGAGCAATGATACCAGTCTGGAGACTAAGGTGCTTCTGATCTAGACCATGCTCTTTGTAATCACGTGCTATGCATCAGAGAGCTGGACAGTGACTAGGGATGATAGAAGGAGAATTGATGCCTTGGAGCTGTTACGCTGGAGAAGAATACAGAATATACAATGGACTGCTAAAAGAACAAATAAATTTGACCTGGACAGACTGCACCTTGGAGGCAAGGATTCTGAAGCTTTATCTGCCATACTTTGTATGTTCCAAGGAAGGACCAGTTCTTGAAGAGGGACATTATGCTTCAGAGGGTAGAGGAACAGCGCAAGAGAAGAAGACCCTCAATGAGATGGATTGACAGAGTGACTGGGGTAATAGGAGTAGTTGTGTCAGAGACAATAAGTTTAGTGCAGAGTGGCTTGGTTTAATCCTCTCCAAGATGAATCTGTTTGCTTTCCTGTCAGTCCATGGTACATTCAGTACTCTTCTCCAGCACCACAGCTCAAAGGCATCCACTCTCCTTCTGTCCTCCCTAGTCATTGTCCAACTCTCTGATGCATAACAAGC
>NW_006399954.1:3939078-3965210 GCF_000299155.1 Elephantulus edwardii
CACGACCCCTTCTAAACCCAGCCTGGACTTCCGGCAGTTCTCTGCTGATGTGCTGTTCTAATCGTTTTTTGATAATCTTCAGTAGAATCTTGCTTGCATGTGAAATCAATGAACAAGTACCACATACGAAAACCCATTATTTTAAACTGAAAGGAAAGAATGTTGTCTATCCCTTGGAATTCAACAGACAAGAATTAGAACAAAGGAATTGCATCTATGATTTCCTGTAATAGAAAAGGACCATCTCCAGAATAACTCAAAGTTCAGCAGAGTTATTGGACAAAGCTATCACAAGAAGTAGATTTCAAAGGGCAAGGTCACACCAGGGTTCTTGGATCTCAAATAGTGGAGCCACAGCTTCCTAGTTTTCGAAGAGCTAAATCAGATCATGAGGATGGATGGTCACTCAGATGTGCTAGGAGAATGAGGAAGCCTAAAATTAAGGGGACAACATTGCTATTCCAATGGGTCTGAAAGGCAGAGCTGAAGCTCAGCTATCATCATCCAGAATTCACCAAGTATGACCAGCATCCAGAGTTTGGAGGATAGGGACATTATCCAGATGGTCTCAGAGAAAAAGGGATTCTTTGCAAAACTGGGAGCTAGCACAATGTGTTCTCATGGGCTCTGAACTTCCTAGATACCTGCTCATTCTTCTTCCTCTCATTTCTCTCATTTATAATGGAGATGTCTACTTTGTGCCAGTTTATACCTTCCATTTCAAAGGTTCACAGATAAATAGGGACTTTAGCACCAGGTAAATTAGGCCATGGGTTTCACTTGCATTTTATTTAAATGATTCAGAAGATGAAATTTTGGACCTGGAAAAGATTTAAGACTCTTGAGATAATGTGATGACTTTAATGTATTTTGCACATGAATTTTGGGGGTCAAAAGGGAAGAATTTTACAGATTAAATTATAACCCTGATAATATGTTATAATTTCTGACCTCTATGTTAGAGATTATAATCCCATTTGAGATTTGATTGCCTATTCTGTGGTATAAGGTATATCTTGAATCAATGCCTTAAGATTCATAAAGAGATCAAACCAGTAAAGAGACAGAACTGGAGTAAGGTAGATAAGGAATCTCCAAGAAACAGGAAAACAAAAATTGAAGAAACAAGGACCTTTCTCCAGACATGATTGAGAAAGGAAGTCCAGAACATGTGCTCAGATTTGGTGGCCTCCTGAGTAAGGAGTTGCACTGCCAACCTAAAGGAAGGCTGTTCAGATCTACCATTTGCTCTGCAGGGAAAAAGATAGGCAATCTCCTTCAAGAGATTTACTCTGAAAACCCAGAGTGTCCCAACTTGGATTCGAACTGTGCATCTTTGGGTTGACATAACAACTTTTTACCACTAAGTCACCACCTCTCTTGACAACTTGACAGAACATAACAACAATAACTTAGCTGTTCAATAGTTGGATATTAAATTTTTGTTTATTGAAGCCACTCAACTGTGGTAGCACTAGATAGCTAAAGAGAGGTGGTGACTTAGTGGTAAAAAGTTGTTATGTCAACCCAAAGATGCACAGTTCGAATCCAACAGCTGCCCCTTAGGAGAAAGATGGGCAATTAGCTCTACTGCAATTTACTGCCTGTGAAAACCTGCTGGAAGGTTAGCTATGGGTCAGTTCCAATTTGATGGTACTTAACAACAACTTATATCTAAGACAGATGTTTTTAGAATAAGCCCATTAAGACAGACAGTGCATGAAACAATGTTTGCCTCCCTGTTAAATTTAAGACAAACAAGTTCTAGAGAGTTCAAGAGAGGAAAATACCCCAGAATATCACAACAGTTTTTAAGTGAGTGCTGACAATCCCTGAGTATCAACTTAGAAAGCTGTGCAGATTGTGACTGTTTCATTAACGCATTTTCAATGATCCCATAGAAAGTGTTTGGGCTAACATTGATTTTGTTGGAATTATAAAATGCTACACTGACACAAAGGAGACATGTGTGGCTTCCTCCTTCCTCAGCAGGGCTGTGACTGGGGTCCAGCTTCAAGGTTTTCACCACTGGTGCAAAATGTAATGGAGTGCTAAAGAGATACAGGAAGGACGGTATTTGAATGTGCTATCACTAACATCAAAATCAGTGTAAAAATGCGTGAGGAGAAAAAAAAAGTAAAAGAAAGACAGGACCAGTATTGCTAAGTTTTCCTTTTGCCTCAGGCTCCCATATGGCTGGCCTCGCATTATTATGGATTCTGTCTTTATTTGAATTTTTGATAGGCTTCACTTGCCTCACTCTGTTTTGAGGAAGAGTGAGAAAAGCAGTCTTTTACCACTCTGTACCCTTTTCTGACCTGAATCAAACATCTTTTACTTAGTTGGTGTTGTGTGTCGTTGAGTCGGAACCAATCCATAGCTGACCTTCTCGAGGGTTTTCAAAGGCAGTAATTTCTACAGGAGGAGCAGGCCTATCCGCCAACCAGAAAACAAAGTGTTGGCAGGAGATGGTGATGGTTGGTGGGTGCTATTCACAAACGTAATGATTGCCCTAAGAATGAGGCTACTTGGTATATTTTTAAATCAATTTAGTGAAATTCTCCAAATCATTTCTAAAATGATGTAAATTTTCTTGGGCAATAAATGAGGGGAAGGTAAAAAAATAAATACTATTTAAGTTAAAAAAAAATAATCCAAGCTTTCCAGACACCTGGAATCCACTTGTTCCACTCACATTTCTAGCCTCAATGTCAAGGAAGTAGGTACTGTGCAAAGCTAAGTATCTTAAAATGAAATAGTTACCTAATACGAGTATATATATTATATATAATATACAATATGTATTAATTTGCCCAAATCCCATCTGTTGTTCCCAGAGAGTAGAGTCACTTTGGTGGCACTTGCTGCTCTGACATGGACAGAAGCTTGCAGTTTCAAGGCGAGAGCATTAGGAGTTGTTTTCAGATATGAAATTCTGCAGTTAGGAGAGAGAAAGACTGTAATCTTACTGCAAAATGTTATCAGCTTCCTATTATAAAAAAAATTGGCACCAGAGATCTCTGAGATATGAATAATTTTTCCCTGTGTGAAGAGGGATAGAATTTTCTTTCTCTAATTAAACTCCCTAGAGACTCAAGCTGCTCTGAAGCTTCTCTTACTCAGAATGCTATCTCCTCCACCTCCTCCTCTTCCTCCTCCCCTTCCAATTGCAAGGGCTTCCCAGAACCTCACTCTCAAGCTGAGAAAGGTCAGCAGCCTCTCTCAAACCACAAGGAGAGGGTGGGGAGCTAAACACAAAGTAAGAAGTGAGGACTTTTCAGGCCCTGTGTGGATCGTGTTCCCTAGAGTAGTTTTTAAAGAAAGGAATTAAATTCATATGGTTATAACACAGTTGAAGTGCTTCCCAATCAGAAAAGTGACCTTGTACATTACTTTTTTCCTCTGATTATCCCTTCTGAGTAAAGAGTTTGCCAGTTGTACTGAACCAAATGAAACAATAGCAAATAATCCCCTTTAAAAGCACTGTTCACTCGGAGTTATCAGTGTAGCTTTTGCGTTCTTCTTGGATAGATGCTGACTTCAGGCCCCTTGCCCGCCTATCCATAACCCTTTCCAGCAAGTACTCCTAGAAGGAAACTTGAAAAGAGAGGTCTATTCAAAAGCTACCCAGATGCTGCCTAGTGGCAAAAGGAGCTTAGGAAAATGTGTAGCTGTGACTAGAAATCAAATATGGGCATGGAGAAACCCTCTCTCTTTGTCCCAAGGAGCAATCACATGTTGACAACTGGAATTTACATGGCTCCTTATTCAATAAACTAGCGCCTTCTCTGCATTCCAACATCAGCAACACAATAGTGGCACAGAGGCAAACTGACACATAACACATGGTCCAGCTGTCCCTTCCACTTTTCTCAGGCCCTCCTCCCCCTCGGTTTTCCTCATCTTCCTCTGCTGTGAGCTGTCCCTGTGTCTGGTCTGCGCATGCGCTCATATGGTGGAACCTGCATGCACTGCTGCCTTGTGTCATGCGCCTGGGTGCAAGACATGGATTCCACATAAAGAACTGTTTAAAAGCACAAGCAAAGAAAAAAACAGGATGGGAGGCAATCTAAAACAACTCTCTTCCAATTTGTTATTAACTGGAGGACGTGGGGGTAATACTGTATGTGATAAGCGTTCTTCTCAGTGTCAGAAGCCTTTTCTTTGCAGGGTGGATGTGGCTTTCTTTAGGAACTTGAACACAAAGGGAATGTGATCTATGGAGCCGCCAGTGTTATTATCAGTGCTAATAGTTTTATTGATATGGTTACAACACAGTTACAGTGTCTCCCAATCAGAAAAATAGGGAGGAAGAAATAAGTTTTATAGATTTTGAGAATATTAAGAGTCAGTGCTTTCTTTGGACACATTATTTATATATACACATATATTCATTATGTTGATACTACATGCCCTTAGGGTAAGTGTCCATTAATAAGTCCTAGCACTGCTGTATTGGGAATAATTGTTAAGGTTTTTGTTGGTTTGGTTTGTTGTTTTTGTTTGTTCGGGTTTTTTTTAGGATAGCTTAAGTTTAGCAAAGAACATAAAAAGCATTTGAAGTGATTTCGTCTCTTTTTTCGTTATAGATACTTTCCTGTTCAAAATATACATATAATTGAAGATTAAAAAACTCGGTAGGCATTCCCACACTACATTCTTAAAATATGGATGGGGCAGCAGAACCAACCAAAAAGACAAGATGTATTATGAAGCAGTCATTAAATTTTAATCTCTACCACGAGGGGGCAGAATGAAGTTCTTTTCGAAACTGCTGGGCAATCAACCATCACATCATTGTAACATTGAAGGCACTTCAAAAAGACTCAGATGTTTAACTATTGTGCTAGTGATCATACATTCATATTGGGCTGCAGGCCAAAACGGGGGGGGGGGGAGGAGAAGCCAGAGACTTTCAGCTGAAAAGCTATAAAGTGGTGAATTCTACCTTAGAGCAAAACCATCTTCAGTGACAAATTTCAAAGGCCATATGTATGCAATTTTCATGAAAAACAGACGACCCTAAATTTCTTTGTTTAACTGGAAGCGATCTTCTTCACAGAACAAGCAGGTTCTTTTCCACAGCTCCCCTTGTTTATTGTGCTGTTAAAATTTTTACTTTCCTTTCTAGTACTACAATCAGAATTCTAGAAATACTGTTAAATGCCGATGGGTATTTCATTAACATTGCCACCTCCAGTATCTTCAAGCACATTACCTCAGGCACAACATTACTGATGGAGAACATTTAGATGCAGACAGCCCCTGGGTTATGAAGAAGATTCATTCTTACAAGTCATTAAATCAGGTTTGTAGATAAGACAGAAAGGTGTACACAGCTATTTAGCCTTACTTAGCCCTGCTGACACAATCAGTAAAGGAATGTATTAGTAACCAGAAGTTCAGTGGTTCAAACCCATGACCCAAGTTCTGCAGAATAAAGATGTAATCATCTGTTCTCATAAAGATTTATAGCCTCAGAAACACTACAGAGCAGCTCT
The DNA here is from genome assembly GCF_000299155.1 of Elephantulus edwardii. Classification (NCBI taxonomy): domain Eukaryota; kingdom Metazoa; phylum Chordata; class Mammalia; order Macroscelidea; family Macroscelididae; genus Elephantulus; species Elephantulus edwardii. The sequence continues at coordinate 3,944,580 of NW_006399954.1, forward strand.
ATTCTATCCTTTTGTTGTTGTGTTGTGCCTGACAGTCAGAACCGACCCATAGCTGCCCCTCCAGTAGCAGTTAACTATACAGGAAGGATTGTCTATCCTTTTCCTACAGAGTAGTTGGTGGATTCAAACAGAAGGCCTTTACGATTGTAGTGTAGCTTCTTACCCCTAGGCCACCAGAGCTCCCAGTGTCTCTATGAATTAGATTTTATTTGCAAATAGTGGGTTTGGAATTTGTGTTTTATTTTGTTCTTGTTATGTATTATCAAGTTGGAACCAACTCATAGCTGACCAATCAGTAGGTTTCCAGAGATAGAAAATTGTACAGGAAGAAATTACTCATCTTACCTTTGCAGAGCAGCTAGTGGATTCGAACCTGTGCCTTTGGGTTGTTGGTGCAAAACACCAGAGTGCTCTCTCTCTCTCTCTGTGAGTGTAAAAAGGACTCAAAGCAACAAGTGAAGGTGACTCTAAGAAACGATTTGTGGGTAAGAATTGGTTCAATTATTTTAAGGGGATCCAAGCTTACTTACATCAAAGGACAAGTGTGAGTTTCTTATCTGTAAATTAGACATTCTTAAATCTGACTTAATCAAATTATATTAAAATAGGGTGAGATTTTTCTTCCTCTTAAATTAAACCTTCCAACCCAACCATTATTCTATAACAATTCAAAATCCCCTGTCAGATTTTTCCAAGACAGAATATATGTGTATGTATCAACTCTAACAAAGTGTGTGCGTGTGTGTGCGTGTGTGTGTGTGTGCGCGCGCGTGCGCCGCGTATATCCCATTGTGGTTAAAGCACTGAAAATGAGGAGTCACTAGAATTACGGACAAAATTTCTCATAAAAACAGAGCTTGAACTTCTAGGGTCTGTTCAGAGGATTGTTTCTTAGACTTAATAATCATGTATTTGTTGGATACTTTAATACTTCCTGAAAATAGGAAGCCTATCAAAGTATAGTGGTTGACAGGCTTCCTACATTAATAAACTGAGGGAATTTTTTTTTAAACCATGGGCAAGTTCCACCTGTTAAAGGGACATCTAGAATTTGTAAATTCCAATTCCAAAATATGTCTTTGTTTTCAAAAGAGGAGCCTGTCAAGTTTTAATGGAGCTTTACTTTAGTGCAAATAGGACTTGAGCTAAAGTCTCCTTTTATCCTTAAGTCTGAAATGAAGTGCCTGGTTGGGCATACTCCCTGTCTTCACCCTGTTTTCAAAGCACTAGATGGTCTTGCAAATAGAGATAGTGCTGAAAGGAGCCACATTGTCCTTTTTTTTGCAACAGGAGTGTCACTTGATAAGTATCAATATTTCCTGTCAGCTCCAACAAAGCAAAATCTTGGGCCTTATGGTATCCGTAGATGGCTAAATATTGTTTGCTTAAGTCAGCGCGTTCCAGACCTTTTATGTGGTCTGACAGTTGACTGGGAGAAGGCTCACTAGCTTTCTTAAAGTGTGCAGCCATGCGTTGTGCGGCTGGCTCCGGGGGGTTCCACATGAAATCCTCTTTAGATAAATTCATACTTGCACAGAGTGACTTGTCTTACAGCATGGTTGGCTTGCTTGCTTTTAAAACAGGACATCCATGATCAGTGTGGGACGAAGGTTGTCTTGAGTAAACTACCTTGGCTGCAGTCCACAAAGCCTGTAAAGGAAGATACACAACCCCACCTCAAAAAAAAAAAAAAGAAGGAAGAAAGCAAAGCAAAGCAACTCCCCTCCCCTCCCCACCCCATCGATGACAGGACAGGCTGAAGTTGACAACCTAATTCTTCAGGCTTGTCTTACTTATTGAAAGGCTCAAGTCAAGTCAAAGGAACCATCTGATAAGAGTCTTCTTGCCAAACCTAACAGGTTTACTGTAACGAGAAACTTTCACATTAAATTTCCACATGTTTTCTCTCCACACTCCTTAACTACTCCCCTCCCCACCTTTTCTTTTCCAGAGAAGGAGAAGGATTCCCTGCTGAAAGAAAAACTGCCTGCCTAGGGGCCAGCTGTGATATCATCAAATTAGTGGGTTATTATTACCTCGGGACATGAGAAATCAAGTTTGTTATTAGCAAAGCCAATTTCTGTAAGAGTTGTTAATACCTAAAATTTAAAGGGTTTTGATCAATCAAGAGAATGTTGTTTTCTTTAAGTGGTAACTACAATTCCTCTTCTTTGCTTCACTGCTGCTGTTATTACTACCTGCTACCAAGTTTGGCTTTTATTCTAGTCTCTGTCATAACTAGAAGTGTTCTTTATATTCTTATTTTTGCTTGGGAACATAAAGAACACTCTTTTTACTGGTGAATTAGAAAAGTATGTTTAGAATTTGGAGCATAACTCTGACTTAGAAATCTTGTAGAAAATGATATCAAGCTGTTATACACTTTTGAAAATATAATAAGTATGGATGTAGTAATATAAATAAGGGCAGCTCAGCTCATCTTTTTGGAGACTTTGGATGATATGGATGGAATCGCTTCATTGAAATACAGACTCTTCTGTGTTTTTATTTTGTGACAGTATTACATTTTGAAGCTCAATTATTCATTTAAGAATTTTTTTTAACTCAAGTCAATGTTTTTATTTTCATTTCTGTTGAAGGCAGTCTTCTGAAGTTGGTTAAAAACAAAAGCAGAAAAAGGCTTGCAAGGAATTCAGAGTAAATACAATCTTGTTCTGTTAAGAAAAAGTATTTCTCTAAGGTAAGTTACTTTTTTCAAAAGAATTAGAACATGGCCCAAAGTTCTACTGGCCTAACTAAAGTTTTTTTAACAAACAGATGCTTAAAAAGTAATCTAGTATATAATTATGTGTCAGACGGAGTGACAGAAAGTCCAATTTAAAAATTTTAAGAAAACAAAACCAATTTTAGGATTTCCTTATTTACATTCACTAACTTAATTGTGTTAACCCTTCAAATAGTGTTACTGGTCAGGCAATTGGATTTATTAAAGACAGTCAAGTGATAAGAAATGTTCACCTAGTACTCTTTTCAAAGGGTTAGTTAGTTGGAGCTGCTTCAAGTTCCAAATATAGAAGAATAAGCAAGCTATTTTCTATTTTCTCAGTCTATTCTTTGTTTTTTAGAAACTATATCCATAAGTTTCATCACATCTGAAGTAAATCCTGCCCTGTAAGCTGCAGAATCTTCTAAAATATTCTGTAATTTGTTGTTGCATTTGCCACATGTGTGCATTAAGGACAAATTCTCTCCTTGCCCAATCCCACCTCACATTCTGGAAAATACAATATAAACTCACACTCGCTGCAGTGAAATTAGTTGATTTTGCTTTCCCATCTAGTACTGCTTTTGGAAAGTCTTCCGCAGAGAAAGAAAGCAGGAGTTTGTAGGTATTAGCTTTAAATGAAAGGAACAAATAAATGGGTTATCTCTTTATGTAGTCTATAATGTTCCAGTCATGACCACCCACATTGCAAATGATATATAATTTACTATGTAGAATCATATTTGTATCTATATCCCATTATAAAAAGAACTCAAAGCCTGTGAAAACCAAGAATCATGATGCTGGTGGTGGTTTGTTGTTGTTTGTTTTTTTTTTTTTTACTGTGTCCATTTTGCAGATAAAGTAACTGAGATGAAAGCTTGTTGAAATTATTATTACCCACCAGTGCTCAGTCAAAGCAGCATCAGCTAAAAGATTTGGGGGTTTTGAACATTAGAAAACGTATAAAAATCCCATAATTCCCATAAGTTTCCAACCTGTGTCATCAGTGGTGTGCATGGGAGACAGGGGTGAGGAAAGAGCCCATGTTCGTGCTGACGCTCTCTGGGGGAGGTGGGGAGAGCAGCCGTACCCACGTGTGTTCCCATTTTCACAGGAGGTCTTTCCTGCTGCACAGAGCATGCTTGCTCCGAAAAGAAACAAGCTGGCTATTTTCAGCGTTCTCAGGCCTGGAAAGTGTCTTTGCAAGAGCATCCTCTGAGCTGCAATAATAAACATCTCCAGCTGCCAGGCCTCTGCTAGACAAGCCGAGGCCACGGAGCCCGGATTCTGGCCCTGTGACCATCCTAGACTTCCCCCACAAGAAGCCAAGCTGGGAGAGCCGGCCCTGTGACTGTCCCCCCAGCTCGCGCAGGCACACTTTCCCTCCCCCAGCCCGCCTCCCCACTTTTGTTTTATTTACGAATATGTTGCCAGAATTCCAATGAGTTATCTATTCTGTGGTCCCGTCATTTTCCCACCAAGGCCTTGTCGCCAGCTGAGTCAGGGTCCAGTCGCAACAGTGAGAAGAAAAGAAGAGAGCAAAAGAATTCTTTTCAACTTTTTTTTTTTTATGTTTCACTCATTTCTCCCTCTGTCTCCCCCCAGGCCTCCTCCTCCTCATCTCCCCTCGCCCCTCCCCCAGCCTCCTGGGCCCTCCTTCACCCCTTTATGTTACAAGATCGTTCAAATTGAAGCTCAGGAGGGTCCTATAGGGAATGCATAGGATCCCTGGGAGAAAAAAGCCCCCAACAAGCTACACACCAGATGTATAACGTTATATGGTCAAACTGGCAAACACAAAAGCCGAAAAACAAAAGGCGTGAATTAGGGAGAGCCATTCAAAGGCGTGTTTTCAAAACAGCCGGGCCAAGAGCCTGGATCGCCCTCCTGAGACTAAATGCTTGAAAGAAAAGGTGCTAAAGAAAGAAAGAAAAAGGAGAAGAAAAAAAAAGAGCCCATTTTTTCTAATTAGCTGAGGCCTAGCAGGCTCTGAATTTCGCTACTAATTTTCATCAAGGGGGCTGCAGCTTGTGAAACTAGAAAATATGCTTTTGAAATCTGTGATTTAGACTCAGGCCTTAACTGGACCTACGCTAGACTTACTTAGTCATTGAGCCTTTTTTTCCACCCTCCCTCTATCAATTTGGGTCCTGCCTTGTTTTATATCAGATCTCCTGTTCACACCCTCCCCCTGAAGTACAAATATTATTTAGGTCTGAAAAGAGAGCAGGAGGGAAAGTGACAATGGCCCTCCGCCCCCTCTTTCTGTCTTGTTGGCAGGGGGCTCGAGATGCCAGCAAAACCCCTGCCTGCTACGAATCTCATTCCAAAGCACAGCCGAGCACTAAAGGGGGGAAAGGTATTGCCGCAGACAGTTGTGTGTGTGTGTGTGTGTGTGTGTGTGTGTGTTTTCTGTAAATGCTGGGATTAAGATTAAAAACTCCCCACCACTGTGAATTTAGATATTTGGAGGATGATCTCTTGCTGTGAGGGTTTTTGTTGTTGTATTTTGGGGTGGGCTCCTCCCGCCTCCCCCCCCCCAAAAAAAAAAATAGGAGGAGGCAATGCTTTCAAGGCATAGAGATGTATTCCCCAAGCAAACAGCTCTGCTCCTGCGCCTTGGAAGAAGAGGAATAAAAAAAAAAGACGCATACAAAGAATTCAATTTTTTTCCCCAAAGTCTTATTTAAAGTGAGAAAAGCCTGTGTCATGACCAAAGACTTATGGGCCCTCCACTACCTGACAAATGGTGGATTTGCATTCTCTAATCACCTTTCTAATAAGAAAAACCCGAATTCCTTGGTGAGAGTTGGTGGGCAGCTTGTGTCTGCAAGGAAGGCAACTTTAATTGCCGCACTGTCTGGTGAGTAGGCCTGTGGGCCTGAGTGGTGCGTTTTAGTAACAAATGCTTGTTCTAATGAATTAGCCTTATTAGGGGGCTCCTCATATTCTTTCATAAAAAGCAGAGCTATTTTGAACGTCTGAATGCAACAGTCGCTTGATATTCTCACACGGGCACTGTGGAGAGAGATTGCATTTCTTCCGCCCCCCTATCCCACCCCCAGGATTTTCATAAGACTCCTATTTTTAATGACAAGAGAGTGAGCAGCGGGAAGATGAAACTACTGAGCTGATAGGTAGTGATCATACAAGTACCCAAAACCATCAAAGATGCTTTCAAAATTACTATGCTAAAAAGAAATTTATCTTCACAGCTGAACAAACTAGATTCTCATTCAGTCACCTCATGGCACTTTTTTTTAATAAACTCATGGCAATGGATAAAATAGATTCATTAGCTTTGATTAACCTTCTTTAACTAGAGTTAAAAACCTGCTGTAGGCAGCCCAGCTACCAACGTAGCCTTTAAGATACTTTATCATGTTTAAGACCCAATTACTGTTGCACTGAATAAGAATAAAACACCACAATAAAATAGGTACAAACAACCACTTTAACATGCTCAGCAAATAATCATTAATATATAACAGCAACTTGCCCATTTCTATATTTTTTCTGATGGCTGCCCTTAATTCAAGCTGAATATTCTAGAATCTGACGCTGACCTGAGAAACTAGTTTCCTAAACGTAGGGCCTTAACACAGTCTCTCTGTTTTGCTCTGTTTTTCCCCCCCAACCCCAAGTCTTCTAGTTGTATTTTTAAGTCTCAGATAGCTTCATAGAAAAGTTTAAGGCAGAAAATGGTAGATAAGGGCAAAAACCGTTCGCACAGAAGGAGGTCTATGTAGATGAGAGATGGGATACAAAAGTGATGGAACTTTCGGCATTCCAGGCCATTTCTCACCTATGGACACATTTATAATAAAATAACTTACACATTAAACTCAGCAGATTAAAAGCAATTAGGGTTGATAAAGAGTGTTATCTGTATGTCCCCTGCAAACGTTTACAAAAGAGTTCCAGTAAGGGCCACTTTCCTCCATGGTGAAGAACATGTCCAGGATACAATGAGTTAAATTTGGACAGAATTTGACTGAACTGAGAATAATGAACAGTGAGATACTGCAGCTTTCAGGCAAAACAGAGTAACAACAATTAAAAAAAAAAAAAAAGAAGAAGAGAGAGAATAAAAGGGGACACCTTCTCCAGTCAGCTAAGGAGTTAAGGAACAAGAGCAGCCCAGTGAACAGAGAAAACAGAGGCAACCAGGAACTGCTGCTGCTGCTGCCACGCGCCTGATGCTGGCTGTGGAAAGCAGCATTCGTGAGCCGACTGTTTGTGGGTTTCTTCTCATCTGCTTTAAAATATTTGGTTTTGCCCTATTTCCATAATAACCACAACCACACTCTCCTCTCTGAAATCCCCCCCAAGACAACAGATGTGTGTTCTAAAGGGAAACAGAGACACTGATATAATCAGACACTACTTAGAGCGCTTTCATATTGAATTCCCCAGCAGATTTACAAAAAAAATATCTAACAAACTCAGCCACTGATGGAATTAATCTAAGATCCTTGATTATTTGAAGTTCTAAAAGTTTGTATCTCTGCATTTTGTTTTTGAATGTATAATGCTTTATTTATCAAACTGCAGCATAATTTCCCCTTCAGTTGGAGGCTATGATTGTGAAACAAATAAATTGAAACTTAAGGGCCTGTTCTCTCCAAATTTAGTTCCATTATCACTTTAAGAATGCGAACTATTTGATGATACAAAGGGGGTACCCAGTGCACTGCCAAGTCAGCACTTGTGGAGGCTAACACACCACTTCTCATACTTCTCTTTAAGGATGATTTTGTTGTTGGGCCGCTTCAGATGCGAAAGTAGATATGTGAATATCGTCTGTTTTTTATCAACAAGACAACTTTCAAAGATTTTAAATTATCTGTTTTAAAGCCTAGTAGTGAAGTTTCATAACACTTAAAATAGGAATAAAGCATACTTGAAAACAAATGCTCATTTTGAAATGTGACGAAATGCAGTAGTAGAATTTTTTTTAATATATTATATCATGAATGATATGAACCGCTCTCAGAATTATGACTTTCTGGTTATGTATTAATACACATTTATTTAAAGTAGACTGTAAGTCCCACTTAATATTAGACATTTGAGAACAGAAAAGAAAGCTGCATGCATTCGACTCTTTCCTGCAAGAAGTGATTCTAATCTTTCTACTCAGTCACTTTGACCATATTGCTACAGGTCCTAAATGTGCTTGACTAACAGTAGTTTATTTTCTTTTCTTTATCCAAATATACTCTTAGAATATGGTTCTATGTAACACAATTGTTGTTGAAGGAGAAAAGTGAAATTTTGTGTGGGTTTTTTTTTTAGAAAATAACTTTTGGCGATGATCCTTTAGCTCAGTGCCATTTTATCTTTCTATAACCTTAGAAGCTGGAACCACTTAACCCCAAACTGCAGGTCCAGCCCTGAAATGATTCTGGAAATCATCCTGACCCTAGGCAGGGGGAATTCAGGGAGCTGTAGACCAGTGGCTTGTCAGCCAAGCATCAAGTCCTTTTGGCTGCTGGACAAACTCTGTTTCCCCTTTCTAGAGGTCAGGCTCCAAGCTTGCGCCACAAGACAGGCCTTTAACTCTTCCCCCAGTTCAGTGTATGTTCTCCTGCAATACACTCAAGCATAACTAACTCAGTGACTTGCTGCCTTCCTGGTACCCCTGTCTGGCTTACTCAGAGGTTCTTCTGGAGCTGACAGGGTCTCCAGTGATTCGAGTACTCAGGACTGGAATTACATGGACATCCTGTTTGCTCCCTATCTTGTACTTTCCCTCATGTCTAGTGCTGCATCTCAGGGAGAACTGGTGGCCTAGTGGCAAGAAGCTGCTGATGGCACAAGGTTTGAATCCACCAGCTGCTCTGTGGAAGAAAGTGGACAATCTCTTCCCCTGTGATTAACTCCCTCTGAAAACCCACCCTTGGAGGATCAGCTATGGGTTGGCTCTGACTTGACAGTATACAACAACAACAAAGACAATATTGCTACACCTCAGCACCCTGCTTTTCTGATACCCATCAGTCAACTGAATATGGAAGTCTGAATATGTCTTAAGTATTCTCCCTATTAAAGAAGACTCTGATGTGGTGTAACCAAAGATTCAAATCCAGCGATTGCTACTTGGAAGAAAGAGAACAGTCTCATTCTATAACGGTTTTTTGTTTAAAAGGAATATGTGATTAGGCAGTAGATGTACGACAACAGCCCAGAATAAGAGGTGTATTGCCAAGAAGTCTGGGGGGAGCAGGGGAAGGGAGGCAATTGTGCAACAATTTTTTTTTTTAAGTGAACTGGAGGAGGGGAAAGGGAGAGGGGGTAAAAATGTGCAATAATACCTGAATAAAAATCTATCTTTTCTGTAAACTTTTGTTAAAATCACAATTAAAATAAGAAATGTTACTTAGAAAAAAGATTTATAGCCTTTGCAATCTGAGGGAGAGTTGTCACAACTTGATTCGATGGCAAGAGCAGTGAAAGAAAGGTGGAGGGTCAGCAAAAGAGAGGAATACCCTCAAGCACAGAGACCGCTGCAATGGGCGCAGTGTGTCAGAGATGTCAAGCATGGCATGGGGTAGGAACAGATCTACTGTTCATAGCATCTCTATGAGTCGTACTTGATTCATGTTACCTAACAACAGCAATGATGGCAGTGGATTCTGGGTTTTAGTTTAAGCAATAAGTATTAAGTCCACCAAAATGATGCAAGTTTTCTTTTCAACAATTTCAGTGCTGAGTCAACTTTCTTCCAATAGCATTTATATAAATGCTATATATATAAAAATGCTATATATAAAATATATCTATAAATGCTATATATTATATAAATTTATATATAAATGCTATATATTATATAAATTTATATATAAATGCTATATATTATATAAATTTATATATAAATGCTATATATTATATAAATTTATATATATAAATGCTATTGGCAGAAAGTTGACTACATCTTAAAAAGCAGCAGCTACTTGAGTCTTGTGCAGGGGGAGTTTCTGAGGAGTCAAGTCGAGGGAAGCGTTTCCTCAAGAACCTTCATCCAGAGCAGACCAGGCCAGCTTCCTAAGGCACTGCCTCACGATTCCTGATGTGGAGGAGCTCAGGCAGTTTCAAGAGCAGGGGAGGCGCTCCTGGATAATATCTATTTCTGCCCATGAGATCCTTCCTTATGAATTGCACTTTGACACACATTCGGTTACCATCTTGGATCCGCAGCAAAACTTAATTTGGATATCAGCCTCTTGTTGACGTTTTCTAACTTACTTTCTGTCCATCAATAGTTCTTAACCCTGACAGTGATAAGAATCACCTGGGAAATTTAAAAACAAATTAAAATGGGGGAGGGGGAATCCTTACGTTTCAAACTCTAAAGATTTTTATTTAATTGGTCTGGGAAGGGACATGGAAATTTGACTTTGAGAGTTTTAACAATTATTAATGCACAAGTGGGGTTGAGAACACTGTAGTCAATCCTTTCATAGCAGATTACCAGTATAATCATTACTCCACTAAGTAGTGGATTCAGTAACCCCAGGAGAATTATCGACTGTGATTACCACCCAAACTCACTTTCCATGCAACACAAACAAGTGCTCTCTTCTCAGCATGGTCAACAAAGGACATCCTATTCATGCCTACCCATAGACTCCCTTATCTAAGGTTCTAAATTATATAATAAAGTCTAGTGGCCTAGTGGCAAGAGCTTGTGCAAAGGCACACAGTTCAAGGCCACCAGCTGCTCCTCAGGAGAAGAATAGGCAATCTCCTCCCATGAGATTATCTGCATCTGAAAACCCTGGCAGTCAGCTATGGGTCAATTATGTCTCTCCAGTACAGAACAACAAAACAAAAGATACAACTTTGCATATTTTCAAGCAAAAGGACTTTTCCTTAAGTCCAAATGAACTGGTGCTGATTATCTAAACAAGGCCAGCACTTTCCTGATCAGTAGGAGCCCAACTTGTTTGTGATGAAGCCCTGATGTCCTATTTGGCCACTTTCTTCTTCTGCTGCTGTGTTCTCTGTCCTTTGAGAAGCTGCTGAAATGTAGTGCCGCTGATAGTGCTAACTGTTGCCCCAAAATTAGAGTTTAAGAAAAGTCTTCAGTTTGCTTCAAAACAAACTCTAGAAGGTAATTCCTGTGCCAGAATCCTCACTGTTGACTTTCCAGTCACAGCCTTCCCTTAGAAAGGGACCCAGACTGTTCCTCTTCCATGCAGCCAGGAGTAGCCCATGTCTGTGGAAACTTTAGGTCAAGGTTCTAAGAATCGGGGAATAAGAAGGTTATTATTCACTAGTTAAGAAAGGTATGTGAAGTTCTCCAAAGACTGTCACATTCCTGACTATTTGTCTTTGAGAACTTTCTTCCTCTGCATCTCTACTGATGAAGCTACTGACCAGTAGGACATGCAATTCTGATGGCCTGCTGAGTCTGTGAATCTGCAAGAACTGGAGGGTTCTTAGCAATTCCTGGTTTTTAACACTGTCATATATTGGCCCTATATATTACAATTTGAGGCATTTAGAGCTCTTGTACATAGGGTCGCATGTGTCACAAGTGACTCGATGGCACATAACAACAACAATATTACAATTGTGATAACCCTTTTACGTGCATTATCTCATTTCATCTACACTGAGAAAGTGACTGAATCACCCACAAGAAATGAAAAGAGTAGCACTTAGTGCCACGACATCACCGAGAGGAAGTGACAAAGTGGCTCTCAGTGCAGAGATGCTACGTACATGCCTTTCTTCCTTTGCTGCTGATACACTGCTCGTATGTATAAGACAGTGACCACATTGTCAGTTTCATTTTTTTCTCTCTTGGTAAAAATAATGCTCAAAATAGTTTGGAAGAAGTGACTGTTGCAATCTCCTCTAATGTTTGAAAGACTTCCTAACAATTTCCTAAACATACATTTAGGAAAAGTTTCTCCCATATTTGAGCTCTCAAAGGCTGCATGCTTTCAGATGCTTTATGGGTACAAAAACAAATAGAAAATAATTTGATGTTAGATTTAGCCACAGTGCTGATTTCTAGGATTTTTTTCTTCAGTATCAAGGGAGCATTGTCCAGTGACGGAATCACTGCTCTAGTCCCAGATATAGAGTACCCTTCTGAGGCAACAGAATCCGATTGTTATTCTTTGGGAGAGTATATAAGAACATGACCAAGTCTATTAAAGTTTATATCACATCATTAATTTTTTCACAGAAATGAAGAACAGGACTTTAGACCCACTAACCAGGAATATGAAAATTAGAAATGTTTCAAAGTTTGCAAAAGTATTTAACATACATGTCTGAGCAGATCCCACTATGAAAAAAGATGCCATCACAGGTCAGTGGCTTCATTAGAGGATTATGGGTGGTGTGACCTCACAGGAGGTCACAAAATTTTGATGAATTTGTGTTTCGTGTTTCAGTAGAAAATTACTGTTTTTTAAAAAAAATAGCAATATTGCTATAGGAAGTTAGGAAAAGAAAAAAGGTTTTCATAAGCTCCATTTAAATGTATAAATATGCTTATGAAGTGGGGAAACTCTATTAAGTTACTTTTTGACTCTGCTAATGTGTTCCTGCCAGGGCTGTCATTATTACCCAGTTTCAATGACACTTCAGATCAAGTGGTTTTATCTTCTCAAACTACAAATGCAAACTAATTTTTAAATTGATGCCATTGTTTTTATAGTCCCTGATTGTGTGAAATTTTCTGATATTTTGTCTACAATATGGTCATAATTAGTACTTGTGACAAGGGGGAAAATCATAAAAGTTATTAGTAATGTTGTAACTAAGTCCACTGTAATTGGACGTAGGAAAGTTGTACACAGCAATTCTGTTGTTCTTGACAGCTGCCTTGTAGTCCACTCCGACTCCGAGCAACTCTAGGGACAGCAGAGTGCCCATCCCTGCACTAGCCTCACAGTGTCTGTTTAACTCAAGCTCTTTGCTTCTGTCACTGTGTTAAGCCATATTATTGAAGGCCTTCCTCTCCTTTTCTGACATTCCACCTTTCCAATCATAATGCACTGGCTACATTTTTCTCCCCAGACAAAACTTTTGCTCTTTTAATAGCTCATGGAATATTCAATACTCTCAACCAAAACTATTATTTAAAGAAATATCTTTTTTCCTTAGTCTTCTTTATTAATTGTCCAACTTTCACACGTTTATGAAGAAATTGAGGGATAGGGGAAGGGAAGGAAGCCCATTGCTTGTGCCAGGCACATCTTATTTTTTAAAGTAAAATCCTTTTTAAATATTTTAAATATGTCCCTGAGTGTCAATTTCTCCAGTGCAATATTTTTTTTAATTTCTTAACTGCTATTTCCATGGATGTTAATTGTGAACACAAGCGTAATGAAATAATTAACAAGTTTAATCTTTTCTTCATCTTACATGATGGTGCTTATTGGTTCATTTGTGAGGAATTTTGTTTACATGACATTGAGATATAATTTCTGTAAAAGTATTTTATCTTCTGCAGTAAGAGCTTCAAAATTTCTTCACTTGCTACAAGCAAGGTTATGTTATCTGCATAACACATGTTCCTGATGAGTCTTCCTGGTACACATTTTGTAGTTTTGACTGTGTGGATCATAACCAATTATGGCTAACATTGAGAAGAATGATAATTTCAGAACATTTAATTATGCTCATGGGAAAAACCTATACATAGACCAAGAAGCAGTTGTCTGAATGGAAGAAGGGAAAACTATGGTTTAAAATCAGGAAAGGTATGCATCAGGTATGCATCCTTTCTTCATATCAGTACATCTTCAATCTGTATGTTGAGAGAAAAAAAATTCATGAAGCTGAACTATAGGAAGAAGAATGTGGCATCAGTATTGGATGAACATTTATCAACAACCTGTGTTGTGCAGATGACGTAAACTTGCTTGCAACAAGTAAGGAAAATCTGAAGTCCTTGCTGAAAAATATCAAGGACTTTAGCTTCCCAACAGGAAGAAAACGTGAATCTTTACCATTGAACTGATAGGCAACATCATAATGGGGAAAAGATTGAAGTTGTCAAAGATTTCATTTTACTTGGATTCACAATCATATCTCATGATAGCAACAGTCAAAAAATAAAAAGACATCTTGTTGCCTTGAGAAAATCTGCTATCCAGGACGTTTCCAAAGTACTAAAAACCAATTATGTCAATTTAACAACTTCTATATGTCCCATGAAAGCCACAGTCTTATTAACTGGTTTTTATGCATCTGAAATTTGAACAATTATGAGAAGAGGACCATGGGAGTTGAGGAAAGCATGACACCAAATATCAATCTTATTTGATGCCATTAATCCCGAGAGTGCAACACCTTAACTTTGTTAGCAAATGTAAAGATAAGTCCTATTGTTCATGCTGAAACTAATGAGGACCTGAAGCACTTGCTGAGGAAGGGAAAGCACTGTAGCCTTCAATATGGATTGAAGTTCAACCTCAAGAAAACAAAGACTCTCATAACTGGGCCAATGGCAGCATCAGGATGAATGATGAAGAGATTGAAATTGTTGACAGCTTCAGTTTGCTTGGCTCTACAGTCAACACTTTTGGTACCAACAGCCAGAAAACGAAAGACAAATTGCATTGGGAAAGTCTGCTATCAGAGCCCTCTCCAAGGTACTGAGGAAACTAAGGTGCACCTGATATAGGCCATGGTCCTTGCAATTACTTGTTATGCATCAAAGAGATGGACAATGACTAGGGATGATAGAAGAAGAGTTGATGCCTTTGAGCTGTGGTGCTGGAGAAAAGTATTAAATTTACCACGGACTTCTAGGAGAACAAACAAATTCATCCTGGAAAGGGTGAAGCCAGGCTGCTCCTTGGAGGCAAGGATTCTAAAGCTCCGTCTGACAAACTTTGGACATTTTGAAAAGCGGGATCAGTCCTTGGAGAGGGACATCATGCTTGGTAGGGTGGAGGGACAGCACAGGAGAGGAAAACCATTGATAAAATAGATTGATTCAGTCAATGGGGTAATGGGGATTGGCATGTGAGACATAATAAGATTGGCAAGGAATAGAGCAGAGTTTAGGGCTGTTGTACATAGGATTGCTATAAGTTGCAAGTGACTCAACTGCATATAACAACAACAACAACAACAACATGAAGAATTTACTCATTGTTGTGAAGAAATTTAACTTTCACCTAAAATAAACAAAAAATATTTTTATGTATCTATATATTTCTAGGCACTGTAGATACAGAAGTGAACAAAAGAGTGAAAACTTTCTTATATGATACAAATTTCCAAATGCAATCATTAGTTCTTATGACCTAAATAGACTACTATCATTGAGTTAACTTTTATTCAATGCCAAACTTAAGCATTCTCCTTGTTAGGTAGCAAGTCAATTACAATTCATAGTAACCTTATGCACAAGAGATGTTTCTCTCTAAGAATTGGTTTCCCTCTTAAAATATAGCACATCATCATAGCAGTGTTATTCTCCATCACAAGAACAAGGAAACAGCCCAAATGTCCAGCCACAATCGAATGGATTGAGAAATTATGGTACATTCACACAATGGAATACTGTGCAGCACGCAAGAGGAATGATTTTGTAAATTACTAATTAACTTTGGAGGGACTCGAAAGCTTTATGCTGAGTGAACTAACTCAACCTTATAAGGAGAAATACTGTATAAAACCAATACTGTAGAATGAATATGAAGAGCCAAAGGAAGGAAAGAGAGTGGAAGCAAAAGGGTGAGGATGGTTAGGGTGTGTGTGTGTATGTGTGTGTGCACGCTAATCATAAAGTCACTCAATTTAATGGGTGGAAGGTGAAGGAAATGGGAAAGATGTGGTGTGGAGAACACTGTTTTCGAACTTTGTAAATAAATCAGTATAAAATAAAATATAAAATATATGATACATATTTCCTGCTTTTAAAGTATGTAGTGTTTTCTTGTTCTGTTCACTTCTTGGTCTTTCTATAGCAGCACGATAGAGTGCTCTAATATTCCCACTTTTCTCAATGTTATCCAGAACTTGTTATGTTTTACACAGTTGAATGCTTTTGCATAGTCAATAAAACACAAGTAAACACCTTTCTGGTATTCTCTGCTTTCAGCCATGATCCATCTAACAGCAGAGGTGATATTCCCTGTATCATGATATCATCTGAATTTAGCTTGAGTTTTTGGAAGTTTTCTGATTTTATACTGTTGTAGCCACTATTGAATAATCATCAGCAAGATTTATTTGCATGTGCTATTAATAGTATTATTATATAGTATCCATTTTCTGTTGGATCATCATTTTTTTTAAATTGGAAATACATGTACCTAAATAAAATGTTTCTTATTTTTGTGTTTTCTTTACAGTCCCTAGCATATTAAATACCTTATTGTTACTACTGAGTCGATGTATTTAATCAAGAGTCTCATTCTTACTGGTCCTCTGCCTCATCAGCATGATGCTCACCTGTAGTGACTAGTCCATTCTGGTGATGTGTTCAGAGCAAGTAAGTCAACAAATATCCTGCTTTGACTATATGGTGTTCATTGTTATTTTAGTTGTTGAGTTCTATTGATTTAGAACCAACCCAGAGCTGAGCCTCCAGTGGGTTTTCAAAGGCAATGAATCACACTGAATCACACGGGAGGAGATTGTTCATCTTTCTTCCATGAAACAGCTGGTGGATTTGAATTTTTTAACAGTAGATTTTTAAGCCTTTCTTCCCTAATCAATTGCAGTCTGGAAGGAAACTCAAAAGAAACCTTATACCATGGGTGACATTGTTAGTATTTAAAATATCATTAGCTTAGCTTGCAATATCACAACACAGAAACCAAGGAGCTCAAACATCTCAAGCTCCGGTGTAGGTGAGTAAAGCAATTCATAATCTCCACATAGAATCAAAATTCTTAGGTGCTGTTTATGTTTTATATCATGACAGCAAAAACAAAATCGTGCAAAGAATAATAAATTTATATCTTAGTAACATTTTAACCATATCTATTATTCTACTCTTTGTGAGCTCTACTGTACATAGGGTTTCCTAAGGCCTGTTATATTTTGTAAGTGGATGGCCAATCAATCCTTCTTTCTAGTCTGTCTTAATTTGGACTCTTAGCTTTGGAACAGTATATGACAGGCAAGCATTTCAGTGAAAGGTGCAAATTAAAGACACCTCCCCTGACAGAGATAACCATATATGCACATGCAGTACCTCCCCCCTGCACAAGTGTCTTGTCCCTTCCTTTTCCCTGAATATGTTAACATTGTTTATACTCTCTTCTACCCTGTCCAGTATCCCCCTCCCTCCCAGCAACCATTTGATAAGATGGTTTAGGCCACAAATCACTTTTGTGATGTTTTCCACCTCACAATGTTGCTGATCTCTCATGCTTATTTTTATTTCACTTTTAGAAGACATTAAGTCCAATTCCCATTTATCAGTTTCAGGGAGACATTTTTGTCTCAGGCAGCACTGGAGAAAGTTCCTTGCCCGTGAGCTCCTACTTTAGAACTGTTGTCTTGGAACGTAGTGTCTCTGCTCTTCCTTATGCACCGTATGACTGTCAGAACATGAAAATTTATTCCATTTTTTTAGAAAGGTGATGATAAAGAGTGTGGAAATTATCATACAGTATCACTTACATCACACGCAAGCAAAATCCTTCTGAAGATTTTCCAGAAATGACTTGAACATTGACAGAGAACTACCAGAAATACAAGCTAGGTTTAGAAGATGCCATGACTCTAAAGATATAATTTCCAGTGTCAGATGAATCTGGGCAGAAAGAAGAGTACTAGATGATATCTCTCTGTGCTTCATTGATTGTGCGAAACCATTGGAGTACATAGATCACAAGAAATTGTGGTTAATCTTGAGGAAAATGGAAATCCGAGACACTTGATTCTGCTCATGTGAAACATATTCTTGGACCAGGAAGCAATCCTTAAAACAGAGCAGGGAAACAGGGCATGGGTCAAAATAAGGAAGGGAGTGTGTCAGTGATGTATCCTGCCTCTAGACCTTTTCAGTCTATATGCAGAACAGATCGTTCGGGAGACTGGGCTTTATGAGAAGGAATGAGACATTGGCATCGGAGGAAGGACCCATCAACAACCTACACTATGCAGATGACACAACCTTGCTTGCTGAAACTGAGGGGGACCTGAAGCACTTGCTGCAGAAGGTCAAGGACTGTAGTGTTCAATATGGATTGAAGCTCAATATCAAGAAAACAAAGATTCTTATCACTAGGCCAATTTGCAGCACCATGGTGGATGGAGAAGAGATTGAGGTTAACAGTCACAGCTTGCTTAGCTCCACAGTCAATACTTTTGGCACCAGCAGTTAGGAAATCAAAAAGCAAATTGCATTAGGTAACTCTGCTATCAAGGACCTTTCCAGAGTACTGAAAAGCAACAATAACAGTCTAGAAACTAAGGTGTGCCTGATCTAGTCCATGATCTTCACCATTACTTGCTATGAATCAGAGAGTTGTATAATGACTTAAGTATGATAGAAGAAGAATTGATGCCTTTGAGTTGTAGTGCTAGAGAAGAGTCTTGAACCTATCATGGACTGCTGAGAAAACAAATATGTCTGCCTTGGAGAAGGTGAAACCAAGTTTCTCTTCGGAGGCTAGGATTTTGAAGCTCCATCTCACATGATTTGGACATGTTGCCAGGAGAGACTGATCCTTGGAGAAGGACATTATGGTTAGAAGGGTAGAGGCACAGCACAGTAGAGGAAGACCCCAGATGATCAATGGGAGTAGGTATATCAGAATCAGTAAGCTTGGCTCAGGACAAGGTATTCATCAGAGTTTTTATACATAGGGTCGCTATGAGTTGTAGGTAACTTGATGGCACATAACAACATAGTTAGCACCATTGCCTTATTTTTATTCTGTTTATGGATAATCTGTGTATAGTTGAAAGAGATTCCTTTAGTACATGATATGTGCAGGAGCACAGTGGATATATCTAATCATTAATTTCCCTTTAGAGAGATCTTTGGAAGTAGCACCAGTGGTTAAATTCTGCTAACTGGAAGGTTGCCTGTTTTAATCCACCCAGGCATGTTAGGAAAGGCCAGGTGACTTGTTTGTTTGTTTTAAATAAATTAAAGTCACTAATGGAACACAGTTCTATTTTAAATTCCGTAGAGTTTGAATCAACTTGGTTATGAATGATGTATAGTTCTTTTTATTGTTTGTCTTATTTCTATTGTGTTTATGAAGAAGCAACAAGTATGTAAAAAGTTGACTTTCAACTATCTTTCCAATCTCATTTAACCTGAATCTCTGATTTTTAGTAAATGCTATTTAATGTCCTACTTTACTTAAAATGAAGTTATACACACACAGATATATTTACTTAATATATAGCATTTTAATCTAGTCAGTGAAAGTCCAACACAGAACATTAAAAGATAAAAATAGGTGTGTGAAGGCATGGTATGTGACTCAGATTCCAGGATGACTTGAACTTGAATCAAGAAGGCAATGTACTCTTTCTTGTCCTGATATAAACCAACAAATAAACAATTTCCCAAAGTCCAGTCCTACAGACATAAGACATCTGGATACTTTAAAAAGAAATCCAAATTCTTGGCAGTGTCTCAGAAGTTAGAGTCCAAACCTTCTGAAGTTCACATATCACTGTTGTGGCAAAATGCTATTCTGTCAAGATGTGTCTTCATAAAATCATGTCAACATTCTCCCAGTTCTGCATAACATCTCCTTAAAAGTTGATGACCTGAGGAAAAATGTAGTTTTATACCATAAGATCCTGGAATGCTATCATGTTTGTTCATTATGCACAGAAGGTACTCCATGTAAAATGCAGCTCATGATGAGAATGCTTGAAAAGGTCATTGGCTTAGTTCAAATAAACAAAATGCCTTCTCTATAACATTCTGGCATGGATCAGTCAGAGATGAGAACTGGAGCAGGGAGAAGGCTGTGGAGAATAAAGAAAAAAATCCTAGGCTAGTTCAATCTGGGTTTAGAACAGGACTATTTTTAGTATACTAAAAACTAGCCAGAAAAAAAGGGAGTGAGCTGTAAAATAAAAAGGAAAAAACCTCAAAAACTAGCACACTCACAATTCCCCACTTTTCAAATAGTTAAAGATTAATTTAAACGAAAAAAAAAAGTTAAGTCTAACATTCCCTTTTCAGTCTCATTGTAGAAACTGTTATTCTGGGAATGTGAGCCTACTTGTATCAAAGCAAAACTTTTGTCCTCTTAGACTTAGGAAGAGAAAAGAGACTCTTCAGACTACATGGAAATTTCCAAAAAACTTCATGGGGAAGAGAACAAAAGGAATGCATATGGTATTGGGGAGGTTTGAGTGATTTCAAAGAAAAATCTTAAAAAGTAGATTTTTTTGTTTTCTCTCTATTTTTTTAATTAACACTATACTATGTGTTAGACTTTTTAATACACTTTTTTGCTGCAATAAAAATATACACAATAAAACTTATACTAACTCAACAATTTCCGCATGTGCAATGCACTGATACTGATTGTATTCTTCAAGTTGGAGGAACATTTCTCTCTAACCTTTCCATACCAGTCTCAAGTGTGTTGTGCTGCTAACCCAAAGATTGTGTCTTTCTTGTGATTCAAATCCACCAACAGTCCTTCAGGAGGAAGATGTGCCATCTCCTTCCATGTAGTTTACAACCTCAAAAAGGTAAATGGAGGGTCAGCTCTGAATGGCTTCTGACTTGATGGCGATAAGTTTTGAGTTGAAGGCTCACTCAAGTTGTGGCACATTTGAATGTGTGTTTTTTTTTCTACAATTATATTTTATTAATTTTCATAAACATCTACAGAGATTTTGGGTTTCCATTCATTCATTGTTGCACTATTCTCTCTACCCTCCTCCCAGTTTGTCCTTGTCCAAATGCCACAGTGCTTGTCAAAGCC
>NW_006399954.1:3968555-3971378 GCF_000299155.1 Elephantulus edwardii
AAAAAAAGGGAAAAAAAAGAACAAGTAACTCCTATTTGCCTTTTGTCATGCACTGTGCAGTTGGAACTGACTCACAGCTGACTCTCCAGCAAGATTTTAGAGGCAGTTAATTGCGGAGGAGGAGATTGTCCATCCTTCTCCCAAGAACAGCAGGTGGCTTTGAACTACTAATCTTATATAAATTTGTCTCACTTTTAAATAATTGAACTAAACACTACTTCAAACAAATTCATCCTAATCACCTTCACTTGGAACATTTGCAGCTTTTACATATTTAAAAGGGTGTTAAGGCCTCTCTTGGACTAACCATAATTTATGCCAAATTAAACAAACTCATTGCCATGGAATCAATCCTGACTTCAGTGTGACCTTCCATCAGGTTTCTGAGGCTACAAATCTTTAAGGGAGGAAATTGTCCCTAATTCTCCTGTAATGAAAGCCTGGAGGATTCCAACCACTGACCTTCAGTTAGCAGTTCTACACTTTATATACTACACCACTAGGACTCTTTTCCCATCCACCTCTACCATCGAGTCGATTCTGAGCCATAAGGACTCTCCATCAGGTTTCAGAGGCTGTACATTTTTATGGGAGTAGACTGCCCTCCATCCTATGTTGGAACAGTTTGAAGATTGACATCACTGAATCTTGGTTAATGGCAAGGAGGCCACAAGAGCTCTTATGACAGGGTTGTTCAAACTTAGCTAGAAATGTGACTTAAAGACACACTTAGGAACAAATTTTATGTGTAACATGAAAACTGTGTGCATCAGTATATTTAATAGGAAAAACTAAGTGTCAGGTGTTAAATAACTCTCCAAATATCCCGTAACCTTGGACAATCTATGCATAATGTTCCTTTCATACAATTTAATGTCTCTGCAAACCGGATGGAGGGGCAGCTATTAGTCAGTTCTGACTTGATGGTATATAGCAATTCAAACAATAATGAAAAGAATGCAAGACATCCTGAGATGCCTCTAGAAGAATGGCAGTCCTTGTAACTGACAAGAGACTGAAAGATGACATTAAATTGTATTTTTCATACATTTTCACCAGTTGCTGAACTCATGGTCTCTGAAAAAAGAAATTAGGTGTGAAAGAAAATAGTGGACATATGTTCAGAGGGCCTTAGCTAAAGAGTGCCTTGAAATGTCAAGTCTACTGAGTTCAATTTCTTGATTTATGAGGAAATCATACATAATAAGCCTGAGAAAGTTTCAGAATGCTCAACTAGAAAATTCTCTGAATGCCATACTCAATCAGAGAAAGCATTTGATGAGTTCATTTCAGAGTATTTGGGGTTGTTTTGTTTTGGTTTGTTTGTTTGTTTTTTCAGCAGAAGTCAGCCTGCAGTGAGCTATGGAAACCAAATTCCCCCGTCATGACAAATTAGTAACCATCAAAATAAATTCTAGCTCATGGCAACCCCATGTTTGCCTGAGAAGAACTGTACTCTATAGGATGTTTAAAGTTAGGACCTTGTAGAAGATCACAGATGGACATTTGTTCTCAGGACCTTTGGGTGAGTTCCAACTGCCCATCTAACTATTAGCAATCAAAGTTTTAACAGGACTAAAAAGGAGGGGGGGGAATACTGAATTGCAGGGAAAGAGTGATTTCTCCACCACAGATTGAGCTTCCAGAAGACCAGCTCATGCAGCAGTTCTAAAAGCTGTCATGTTTATACTAGAAGCCAATGCCCTGTTAATGAATGTCAAAACCTATAAACCATTGGTTAGGAAATTAATTCTGGGATATTCATTTTAGAGTGTTTGATTCAACAAACTATGTTCAGAGAAAACTAACAAAAATACCATAATAATTTTCTAGAAAGGAAATGAGGACTGCATATACACAATATACACTAATAGTAGAATACTAACAATCATACTTGTGTGTATGTGTAAATACACACACACACACACACACACACACATATATATATATATATAAGTATTGCTGCAGTTTTCCATTAGCTGCTGAATATAAAGTATATCTCATTCACTGAACAACCTTGCATGTATCTGAACATGTTTTTTAACTTTTTTCAAATAATGGAGGCTTAATTCATTCCTGGAATCTCTGGCGGTTTTAAGTGGCTAGTGTGGCCAGTTCAGCTTCTCACTGAAAGATTGAACTTCCAAGTCTGTACAGAAGCACGTAGGGAGAAAGACCTGTCAGTTTACTTTCAAAAAACTGGTCATTGGAAATGCTATTGAACATTGGTGTTACTGTGATACACATGAAGTAGGCATTAATTGGAACTTAACAGTACCTGATGGCTACAAGCTTGGCTGTGTGTAATCCATACATGGCATTGGGGGAAATTAATATTTATGTTAAAAATACATTATAGGAAATGTTTTTAATCTTCCTTGACCCAGCTGATTTTCTCATAAAGCATTAAAAGTAGTTACTCTTCAACTTCTTTAAATAGATTTCAAAAGTTTTCTGAATGTCTATCTGTGTTTTATTGATTATGAAAAGGTGTTTGACTGTGAGGATCATAACAAATTGTGGCTGACTCTGAGATGAATGGAAATCCCAGAACACTTGATCGTGCTAATGAGAAACCTATACTTGGACCAAGAGGCAGTCGTCAGAACAGAGCAAGGAAACATTGTATGGTTCAAAATTGGGAAGGGTATACACCAGGGATGTGTCCTGTCTCCATACCTTTTCAACCTATATACAAAACAGATTATCCGGGAGGCTGGGATCTATGAGGAGAAATGTGGGGTCAAGATTGGTGGACAATTTAGCAACAATCCCCTCTATGCAGATGATACTACCCAGCTTGCTGAAACTGAGGAGGACCTG
>NW_006399954.1:3971478-3972955 GCF_000299155.1 Elephantulus edwardii
AGGGACATCATGCTTGGGAGGGTGGAGGGACAGCGCAGGAGGGGAAGACCCTCTATGAGATGGATTGATTCGGTGACTGGGGTAATCGGAATGGGTGTGTCAGAGGCAGTGCGGTTGACACAGGATAGAGCAGGGTTTAGAGCTGTTGTGCATAGGGTCGCTATGAGTCGGAAACGACTCGACAGCACATAACAACAACAGCAACCTAGACTGCTAAGAACACAAACAGTTTCATCCTGGAGAGGGTTAAACCTCTTGGAGGCAAGGATCCTGAGGCTTTTTCTGACATATTTTGAATATGTTGAAAGGAGGGACTGGTCCTTGGAGAGGGATGTCATGCTTGGGAGGGTGGAGGTTCAGCTCAGGAGGGAAAGGCCCTCTATGAGGTGGATTGATTGTGTAACTGGGGTAATCGAGATGGGTGTATCAGAGACAGTGTCACTGGCACAGTACAGAACAGAGTTTAGGGCTGTGTACATAGGGTCGTTATGAGTCGCAAGCAACTCGAAGGCACATAACAACAACAAAGTTTCCTTACTCTGTTCTCCTCATAAAGGTTTTAGCACACATTCATAATGAAGTGTCAATAGGTGATCTTGTGTTGCCCAATCCTGTGGGAAAGGAACGCTGTTCTCCTCATATTTAATGCTTGACTTGTGCGTAACCGTAGGCTTCCATGACAGAGATCGCTCAGTTTATTAGGTCTGAAAGGGGAATGTGTGCATTTTCAGGTACCTTTGATGTTCTTCTAGAGCAATACCCAGCATGGTGATAAGAGGACTATTTTGTTATGTCTACTCCATACACAGTACCTTGAAGGTCATGTGCCTCATTGGAACCTTTCCAATATTTGTTAAAATACTGTATAAATACGGTGCTTAGTAATATGACATAATGGGCTAAGGGTTTGAACAATATGTCTTCATGTGCTGTGTCCTCAATCTTAGGGGAGTAAATTATTCTCAACTTAGATAAAATTTCCAAGGGATCCTTGGTTTTATTGTTTGTTTTGTTTTGTTTATAAATCTCCGTTTTAAAACTATTTCTTTTGTTAAAAATATTATCACTTAAGAATAAGTGATTCATTTCCCCCCAATGTTTTGCTAGCTTAACACTTATTTTATATCAGCAGAATATCACATGCCTTGGGAACAAGATATTAGTTCATCCTGTAAAAGACTTGGATAGTAGTGCATTAACTGAAGTCTTAATTTGATTTTACAAAGATAACTTAATGCAGGACACCAAAACAACTATATATCCTAACAATGAAAACATTGTTTGGAGCTTAAAGTAATTTGATACAAATACATAAATAATTGGTGGGACAAACTGAATATACTTATTATTATTTCCTCTCTATTTTAGGGTTTTTTAAAAGCTTTAAAAAAATAATTTAAATGAGCATTTACAGAGATTTTGGATTTCCATTCATTCATTGCTGCACTTCTCTCCCCACCCAGCCCTCCCCCCACCC
>NW_006399954.1:3973218-4019761 GCF_000299155.1 Elephantulus edwardii
TGTTGTAAAATGGGACTGATCTCAGGGTTGGGGTAAGACTGAGAAAAACTGGATAAATTGTGTATACTGCATTGAAACAGATGAGGGAGTAAATAATTTAAAAGCAATGTATGATAGGGTATTATGGTTATCACAAAGATCCTTGGTTTTTATTTGAGGCAGGATGACACAGAATAGGACATAGTTCAGATCTGTTGTACAGGAGGTTCCTATGAATGGCACTTGACGCAATAGCACCTAACAACAGCAGTAGAAACAGTTTCAGCAAATCTTATCAATACATGTTTGGAGCTCTGGCCTAGTGGATAGTAAGTTGCACTGCCGACTCAAAGTTAGGTGGTCTGAAACCAACAGATGCTGTGAGGGAGAAGGATGGGCAGTCTCCTCTTCTGTGATTTGCAGCCTCTGAAAACTTCTGAGTGTGAATAAACTCTAGTTTGACAGCGTTGAGTGAGTGAGTGGATATGCGTCCAGTTGATTGAACTTGTCACAATTCATCTTCACTACCAGGACAAACAGCATGGACCTGCAGTGGCGGTCCCGCTATTGCCCTAACCTGACGGCATTTGTATTTCCCTGAAAAGCAGGATAACTGTATTTTTCTGTCTTGCTCCATTTCATCTCCAGTTGTGTAGACCCAGCTTTAATGTACCTAAACTAAATGAGGTGTGATTTCCCTCCCAACAGGAGCAGGCACTTGAAGTAGCTGTAAAGAATTGAGAAGATTGTTGTCTGTGTTCCCACATCCAGATAAAAACAACAAATAGAACAAAACAAAAGGTCAGTGGAAATACATTTCAAATAATTTTTAAAAATCTGAAAGTCAAAATGAATAATTCTGCTGGGAATGTTTTAGGAAAACTATGACTTTTTGGTTAACAACAACAAAAAAATCTGTTGTTGTAGTGTCAATTCTAACTCATAATGACCTTATTTGTTATTGTTGTTAATAGGTGATGCTAGGTTCAGGAAACAGAGCAAGGAAATACTGCATGATTCAAAATAAGGAAAAGAGTTCAAAATCAGAGATGTGTCCTTTCTCCATAGATTTTCAATCTGTATGTGGAACAGATCATTCAGGAGGCTAGACATTATAGTTGGTGGAAGACTCATCAACAACTCGTGTTATGCAGATAACACAACTTGTTTGCTGGAACTGAAGAGGACCTGAAGCATTTGCTGAAGAAGGTCAAGGACTGCAATCTCCAAAATGATTTGAAGCCCAACACCAAGAAAGCAAATATTCTCACCATTAGGCCAATTGGCAGCACAATGATAGTTAGAGAAAAGATTGAGATTGTTAGTTTCGGTTTACTCAAGTCCACAATCAACATTCTTGGCACCAGCAATCAGAAAAGCATAAGATTAATTGGATTAGGTAAATCTGCTGCCAGGGACCTCTCCAGAAGGCTGAAGAGCAATGATGTAAGTCTAGAGACTAAGGTGCACCTGATCCAGGACATGGTTTTTGCAGTTATGCATCAGAGAACTGGCCAATAAGGATGATAGAAGAAATACGGAAGCCTTTGAGATGTGGTGCTGGAGAAGAGTACTAAATATACAATGGACTTCTAAGAGAATAAACTGGTCTGACGTGGAGAAGACAAAACTAAGCTGCTCTTTGGAGGTAAGGATTTTCAAGTTCTGTCTCACATACATTGAGCATGTTGCCATGAAGGACCAGTCCCTGGAGAAGGACATCATGATCAGAAAGGTGGAGGGACAGCCCAAGAGAGGAAGAGATAAGATGGATTGACACAGTAACAGGGTAATGGAGGTAGGTGTGTCAGAGACAGGATAGGGTTCAGAGCTATCATGCATAGGGCTGCTATGAGTCACAGGCTTCTCACCAACACATAATGATGACAAAAACAGGCTATATGACATGTCACAATAACCCTATAAGAATAGACCTAAACTTTACCCTATTCTGTGCCATCCTCATGACGTGTGGCATGTGCTGGCCCATTGTTACAGTCATCGTGTTACTCCATCACATTAAGGGTCTTCTAAGGATGCATTTCCCCCTTTCTGACATGTTCAATATATGTGAAATAAAGTTTCATTAACCTTCCCTCTAAATTGCATGGAATTCTCACTTCTTCCAAGACAAAGTTGTTTGCTCTCTCATCAGTGTATGTGATAGTCAGTAGTCTCCAACATCACAATTCAAAAGCATTGCATCTTCTTCTGTCATCTTATTCATTGTCTTACTTTCAGATACACAGAAAGCAATTGATAAGTCCATGGCTTGGATCTGGCCCACCTTGGTCTCTAAACTGATATCTGTGTTCTCTAGAACTTAGGAACGGTCTTTGGCAGCACGTTCCTCCAGTGCAACATGTCATTTTTCCTTTCCTAACTGCTACTGCCAGGCATCTTGATTGTGAATCTACATAAAATTAAATCATTGAGAACTTCAATCTTTTCTCCATCTTTTGTGATGTTCATCTATTGGTGAGGACTCTTGTTTTCTTAATGCTGATTTTAATCCACATTGAAGGTTATAGTATTTGATCTTCTATAGCAAGTGTTTAAAGTCTTCTTCATTTAGCAAATGAGGTTATTTTATCTGCATTAGGTAGATTGATAATGAGTCCTCCTCCAATTCTAATGCCACATTCTTCTTCATACAGTTCAGAAGTTCAAATAATTTGCTCAGTATACAGACACAATAGTCATGGAGAAAATAATGACCACAGAAGACATATTTATTAAAAGAAAAATGTACAGTAAATAAATGAGGATTATTTTATAAAACTATTGTCCCTTTCTGCACCATCAAGTTTTTTACTGAGACATTAGTGAGTCAATTTGCTTTAGAAAAAGCACTCATTTTAAAGTTCAATCTTTTATCATTCCTTCCAAAACTAGAAAAATACATATGGCTATGAAGAAGGAACAGGATACTTACAGCTTGTTAGGAAAGCTTTATATGTCTATTTGAATGCCTTAACCCTGGTCCAAACTGCATTTGAACTTTAGATATTTGCCAGTATACTCTATTTTAATTCAAACTGGGCACAGACAACCCTAGGGACCTCATTGCTTACTTCTGTAAATCATAAATAAGAAAATATTTTCAAATTTTGAAGTTATACAGGGATATTTTATAGCCATCAGCCACTGCCATCACTTTTTACCCCTCTGCTTAGCTTGGGTCTTAGCCATTTATCTAAGGGCTGAGCTGCTATGACAATCAGTAGTATTGACAGAATGATGTACTCTGCTCTGGAACCATGTTTCCCAGTGGTTTCAGATCTCGGGAGAGTTGAGGAAATGTGCTTTGCAAACCTCTAATCTAAAGATCATGTTTTTCCAAATCCCTCGTTTTGCTTTAGGTTGAATCATCGGACGCCTACCTTCCCCATTGTCTAAGGCAAAGAAGACATAGGATAAGCCATGTGCCTTTCTCTTGGGATTTTATTGTTACAATAAAACAATTTAACTCTGTGGAGGGGCTGCACAAATTATTTGCATGTTCAGCTGTTAAAATGAATGTTTTGGTATGTGCAGAGGTAACTTAGAAGGAAGACCTGGTGATTTTTCTGCAAAATAAATCATTTCAAATTCCAGGGGGCTCAGTTCTACTCTAACACTCACTGATAAGGTACTTTTGGGCAGGAACTGATTCTATAGGAACTAGTGGGGTTCTTCTATTTAGAATTGCATTTGTTTGAATATTTAGATGAAATCCATGTTCATAATAACTTTGTAAGAGAATGATACTGATGTCATAAAAACTCAAATATGGGTTCTATTAATGACTAGAGTCTAAACTGTGAAACTAAAGGTTGTTGGCACCACATGTTATGACACATCAGGACTTCATAGAAGAACACTGCTTCTCTTGCAGTTAGGTGCTGTCGGTCCACTACAACTGATAGTGACCATGTGAACAACAGTTTTGAACCTTGCTTAGCCTTTGTTGAGGATCTTCTTCTCTTTCTCTGATGTCTTTTTCCAAGGACTGGCCCTCCTGACATGTTCAAAACCATGAGATGACATTTTACTATTTTGACCTCTAAAGAGCACTCTCCTTGCATTTCCTCCAGGATAGAATCAGTTATTCTTTTAGCCGTCCACTAGATATACAGTAATCTTCTTTCTCCAACACTCCAATTTAAAGATATCAGTTCTTCATCTGCCTTTCTTATTCATCTCCCAACTTTCAGAGGCATTGGGAGTAATAGAAAGACAATGGCTTGAATGAGGTGTACCTTAGTTTTTGAACTGACATCCACTCTCTTTATACCTTTGGAGAGGTCCTTTAAACTATATTTTCCCAAGACAACATATCTTTTATTTCTTGACTATTTTTACCTTGAGTGTTGATGTCTTTTTAAGTAAAATGAAATAATGGGAAATTTCAATCTTTTCTCCATCTGCCATGATAATTACTATTGATCCAATAGTGAAGACATTTGTTTTCTTGATATTGAGAGGTAATTCACATTCAAAGTTGTAGTCTTTGATCTTTGATGTAAATATTTCAAATCCTCTTCACTTTTAGCAAGCAAGATTATGTCATCTGTAGAATGCAGGTTATTCATGAGTCTTCCTCCAATCTTGGTGCCACATTCTTGTTCAATAGTCCAGTTTTCCAAATTATTTCCTCAGCATAGAATTTGAATAGGTATGGAGAAAGGATACAATTCTTATACACACATTTCTTTTAAATAAGAATGAATATGAATCTCTTCTTGTTGCTTGATCTGGTAGCTGCTGTCTTCCAAATTTTCTAGAACACCCTATTTAGTACATCCTGTGCTGCATTTGTTGAGACAAATATTTCAATTGTTTTTTCTTCACTCTCTGGAGGTTTAGTTTTTTTGGCCAGTGCCTTGAGTGCAGCTTGATTTTTTCCCCCTTCATGTCCATTGATTTTTTATCGTATATTACTTCCCAAAATGGTTATGAGCTGAACAATTCTTTTTGCTACATTCTTCTATCTTCTTCTGATGTTTCAAGTCATTCAGTATTTTGCCTGGAGAATACAAGAAACCCAGGATCGTGGCGGCAGCAATGATACTATACACAGCAGTTGAAAAGTGTTATGACACTGAATTGAAACATTGAACAAGGAGAGGGACAGAACACAGAACCATAAGAAACACAGGATGGCCATCTTGAACAGCTATCCACATGGCATAAGAAACCAGTGGAGTTGAATTAGTAGCTATGATACCTACACAGCTGAAAAGATCTAATCTGTTCCTTATCCCTAGTACCCAACCTTCCCAGTACAGGCTGTGTGCAGTGTTCTCCCAGAATTTCCTGCCTCTACTACCTTGCAAAAACCACATCCACGCCGATCTGGTCTGCAGTCAACTACCAGAGAGAAGGAACATCTCTCTGACTCAGAGGCACCCGTCTCTCAGACCGGCAAAGACATTTTCTTTAGATAAGCAGAATATCTTAGATCCTCTGAGGCCAGTAGAAAGTCTGCCTCAACACAGACACCCCATTTTCCTAAGGAGTACACACCCTTGACACACCTTGCCCACATATGTTTGTTTTATGCTATTTGTATGCTAGCTTGCATTCATTGTTTTCCCTGTAATTCTGGTGGCCTAGTGGGTAAGGAGAAATCAACAGAGAAAGATGGGCAATTTTCTCCTGTGTGATTTACCACCTCTGAAAACCCACTGGAAAGCCAGCCATGAATCTATTGCAACTTGACAGCACATAGCAACCGCTTATGGGTACAGCACCTATCTGTCCTTTTTCTTAATTATGGTGATGAATTTCACATAATTGATTAAAAGTTCATCTCCTATGTTCCTGCATTCAAGAGGACTGCCCTAAAACTAACTAGAAAATTATAATAGCTCATAGGGAACACTTGTGGACTAGTGGCAAGAAGCTGCTCCGCAGTCTTAAGAGCATGCAGTTCAAATCCATCAGCTTCTCCCTGGGAGAAGGATGGACAGTGCAATTTATTGTCTCTGAAAACAGGCTGGAGGATCAGCTATGGAATTATCTTGTTTTGAAGGCAAACAGCAAGAACAGTCATCTTGAAGTCCAGTACATGAAATTGTCTTTTAGATATATGCATAGGCTGTATCTCCTCCCACCACACTGGTCCACACTGGCAATAATCATATCTCTCATTTCTAATGGTTACTTCCTTCCTTACTTCAAGCTCATTTCTTTTTTTTTAATTAATTTACTTTCTTTATTTTTCATTTCAATGAGCATCTACAGAGATTTTGGAATTCCATTCATTCATTGTTGCACCCTTCTCCCCGCACAAACCCCTTCCCCCCCGCCCCAGTTTGCTCCTCTCCTTGAAAAGCAAAAGAAAAACTCCCTCATTGGTACACAATCCCCCCCCGCACCTCCCCAAACCCCACCCCCTACCCCCACCCTGCTCATTTCTTTTAACAAAGTCTTTCTGACAATACCTCTGTGAATTTGTTCCATTCACAAGACGTGAGGAGCTCTGGTCACCCAGTGGATAAGGAGTTGCAGTGAAAACCCAAAGACAGTTTCTTCTAACCTGCTAGGTGCTCCTCTGCAGAGAGAGGAACAACCTTATTCTAAAACTTTTTGGAGGATCAGTTATGAGTCTTCTTACTTGAGAGCCATTTGTTCGAGAAACAGAAGGAACCAAGCCAATTTCACTGGCCTTTAAATTTATACATTTCTGATTATGCACATCAAAACATTTTGATGCTCACAAAGTTCTGGATGTAAATTATTTGCTTGGTGATTTATATCTCCTTTAAGCTTCTCCGAAGGAACTGGCAAAAAATGAGGTTCCAGGTATTGACAGCATACCAACTGATATATTTCAACAAACAGACCCTTTCCTGGATGCACTCACCAAGTTGTCCCAAGAAATCTGGAGGAAAACTAACTGTCAAACTGACTGGAAGAGATGATGACCAAAGAGAATGAAGAAATTATCGAACAATATCATTAATATCACATCCAAACAAGATTCTCCTGAAAATTATATATATAAAAAAAAAACACAGCCGGAACAGCACACCAACAGAGAACTTCCAGATGTGCAGGTTGGGCTAAGAAGAAGCCATTGTACTAGGGATATTATAGCTAATGTTAGATTGATCTTTGCTGAAAGCAGAGTGTTACAGAGGAATGTCTATATTTCATTGAGTATGAAAAGGCAATAAACTGTGGCTAACTCTGAGAAAAATGGGAATCCAAGAACACTTGTTTGTGTTTATGTGAAATCTATACTTGGACCAGGAGTCAGTCATCAGAACAGAGCAAGGGAACACTGCATGGTTCAAAGTCGGGAAGGGTGTATACCAGGGATGTGTCCCATTTCCATACCTTTTCAATCTCTATGTGGAACAGATCATCCAGGAGGCTGGGCTCTATGAGGGAAAATGTGGTGTCAGAATTGGAGAAAGATTCATCAATGAACTGTGCTATGTAAATGAAACAACCTTGTTTGCTGAACCTGAGGAGGGCCTGCAACATTTGCTGCAGAAGATCAAAGACTGCAGTCTTCAATATGGATTGAAGCTCAACATCAAGGAAACAAAGATTCTCACTACTGGGTCTATTGGCAGCTTCGTGATAGATGGTGAAGTGCTAGAGATTGTTAACAGCGTCAGTTTGCTTGGCTCCTCAATCAACACTCTCAGTACTAGCAGCCAGGAAATAAAAAATACATACATACATACAT
Organism: Elephantulus edwardii; assembly: GCF_000299155.1. Taxonomy (NCBI): domain Eukaryota; kingdom Metazoa; phylum Chordata; class Mammalia; order Macroscelidea; family Macroscelididae; genus Elephantulus; species Elephantulus edwardii. The sequence continues at coordinate 3,980,882 of NW_006399954.1, forward strand.
ACATACATACATACATACATACATACATAAATAAATAATTGCATTGCAAAAGTCTGTTGTCAGGGACATTGCCAGAGTACTTGAGGGCAATAATGTCTGTTTGGAAACTAAGATGTGCTTGATCCAGGCCCTGGTCTTCACAATTACTTGCTATACATCAGAAAGCTGGACAATGACTAGGGATGATAGAAGGAGCATTCCTGCCTCTGAGTTTTGGTGGTGGAGAAGGGTATTGAATATACCATGGACTGCTAGAACAGTTTTGTCCCAGAGAGAGTGAAACCAGGCTGCTCTTGGAGGCAAAGGATTCTGAAGCTCCATCTAACATCATTTTGGGTGTTTCAAGGAGAAACCAGTCCCTGGAGAGAGACAACATGATTGGGAGTGTTGAGGAACAAGTGCAAAAGAGAAAGAGCCTCAATGAGATGGATTGATATAATAACTGGGGTTATGAGGGTGAGTGTGTCAGAGATAATAAGGTTGGCTCGGGTACATAGGGCTGCTATGAGTCTCAAGCAACTTGACAGCACATAACAACAACATGAAGTAACTAAGGCTTCTATTCCCAACTCAAGAAAAATACAATTCACTCAGAAAAGTGAAATGGTTCATCCTAAGTCCTGGAACCAATGTATGAAAGCCTAAAGACATGATTGAAAGCCTATAATTCTCACATAGAACTCAGGTCACTCCATTCTAAGACTGTGGTGAGGACACTGCTAATAATTTCTTGTTGAGTATCTAAACGAATAAACACATACTATTTTTTAGTTTGATTTATTGAAAGTTTCTGCATGTACCAAAGAGTAGACATCTTTAGAAATACAAATGCTGCCTAAAATAACACCAACATAAAATCTGTGACTATGAAAATATAGCAGATAGGCAAAATATTATACTGAAATATGCAAAGGCACTGAGTTGAGGAGCCAAAGGGGAAGAATACTTGTATTTTACAAGATCAAAAAAGGAATAAAAGATTCAACTGAAGAAGAAAAAAACATCAGGATTGAAATACTGAAATATTGTACGGGCAAAATATTGAATGGACCAACACTAAGCTACTTCAGGAGATCAAGAACCAATGAAGAAAATGTTGATGCCATACTTATGGCAACAATATTCCCAGGAATTGATGCTATACCAATTATTAGGCTTTGCATTGTTTCAGCAGACAAATGCAGCCCAGAGCATGCTCAATTCAGGAAACAGAGTAAGATAAAGAATCAATGGTTTTGAGGGAAGATGTCCAAGCTGCACTGATGGCACTGGCAAAAATCACAAAACTAAAGCCCCAAGAATTGATGAAATATCAGTTGAGCGGTCTCAATGAAGAGACCAGGCTTAGACGTGCTCATTAGCCTATGACAAGAAATTTGGAACATGTTGCCAACTGATTGGAAGAGATGATATTTGTACTCATTTTAAAAATACGTTGCAACAGCAGAATTTCAGAAATCATAGAAAAATGCTATTACTAACACATGCAAGTAAAGTCTTGTTGTTGTTGTTAAGTGCCGTCAAGTCGCAAGCGACTCATAGTGACCCTATGAAGGAGAGTCCTCCACACTTGGGTGTCTTTCCTGCTCTCTCCAGGTTCATAGGGTTTCCAGAGGCAAGCTAATCAAAATAGCCAACAGGGAATTTCCAGAAACTCAAGCTGAATTAAAAAGTGGCTGCGTAAGAGGAGCCATCACGGCTGACATCAAATCTATCTTGGTGAAAAGCTGGAATACTATAAAGATGTTATCTTTTAAAAAATTGTTTTATTAATTATGCTAAGACATTTGGCTGTATGGGTGATAATAACTTGTACTGTTTTGAGGCAGCATGGGAATTCTAGAACACTTAATTTTGCTTATGCAGAGCCTGTACAGTCAACAAGGAGGCAGTGGTTTGAACAGAACAAGTGGCTAAAACATGGTTTCAAGTCAAGAAATGTACATCAGAATTATATGTTTTCACCATTTCTGTTCAATCTGTATGCTGAGTAAATAAGCCAATAAGTAGGAATATATATAGAAAAGCAGACACTATTATTGAAGAAAGATGCATTAAAAACTGCAAAATGCTGCTGACCCAGCTTTGCTGGCAGAAAGTAAAAAGGGCATTTACTGAAAAAGATCAAAGAGTACAACATTCAGGGCAGACTACACCTTACCAAGATAATAAAAAATGCTTACAGTAACTGGACCAATAGGCAACAACAAGATCTATGGAGAGGTGAGTTGTCAAGGGTTTCCAAAAGACAGGAATCCCCAGTCAACACAGATGGAAGCAAGAAATCAAATGACATACTAAAGAGGAAAATTCTACTTACCCAGGACTTCCTTAAAATAGGACTTTAAAGACCGAAATGCACCTGACCCAATCCATGATTTTCTTAATTCTTTCATATGAATGTGAAAGTTGAATAAATGAATAAAGAAGAGGAAACAGAAAGTGTTACCTTTGAATGTTAGAGAAAAAAAAACAACACCAAAACTAACTATACCACAGCAATCTGGAACAAGAGGTGCATTGTCAAGTAGATTGGAAAAGGAAGGAGGGAAGAAAATGTGCAACAGTGAATAGATGGAAAAAAAAGAAAATCTTGTGGAGGGTCTAACTTGACGGCACACAACAACATACCAGAAGGTATGTTTGTACCTTAGCACATTAATAATGAAAACATGTTTAACTTGTAAAATCTGAAATCTAGGAAACTCAAATCCATCAGAATGAATCTGTGCATGTTTTGGTTCTGTGTGTGTATGTGTACACATATGCACATATTCATGCACATGTAAATGTCCATGTGTACGTGTGTGTGCATGTGCACAAGTATGTTAATTCAACTTTGATAGCCCAAGTGTCTTTACTTTCAGATTTGCTGAGATTCAACTGAAAATGCTAAATAGTTGATAAAGTCCAATTATTTCTGTGTAGAGTTAGAAAGTGTTAAAATTTAAATTTATTTAATCACTATGCACTTGGAGATCAGAACATTAAAAAGAATCAGAGGACAAGAGTTCTGACCTTGAGTGTGAGCAGGAGGGTGGGAGGGTGGAGGACGCTCACAGAGACTCTGTGACTGATAGATTGATGTTAAATTGGCCACCACCAGGTAAAATGCACTGATGTTCAGATCTTATCTCTGGGAACTTGAGCTATTTATGAATGTTTATTTCATTAGGCCATTACCAGGGACAGAAAAAGAGCACTTTTTATGAGTTGAAAAATTCCCAGAAGAGTCACAAACTCAAAAATCAGAGCTGGGAAAACCATGTTTGGTTACATGGAGCCAATTCTCTTTGGCACATTCTCCTTCCTCGATCTCCCCAAATTGCATCCAAACCCATCTGACTTGAGCAGTGGGACTTTTTCCTCTTCCCTTGAGGTGCTATTTCCCAGAAGAAACATTTTTTTTCAGAATATTAAATCTGAACTGTTGCCATCTGAATTTATCATAAAATTATGAGATCTAAAAAATCTTTATATAGTATCTATTTTTTTTTAAAAAAAAGCAGAATTCAAAAGCCAAGTTGACAGAATAACAATCCCTCTTGGTAATACACATCAAAGTAAACCCAAGCACATTGCTTCCAAATGGATTCTAATTCACGATGACGCCCTATTCTATTAGCTTTGTAAAGTCATAGACCTTTATGGAAGGAGAATGCCCATCTTTTCCCCTGGAAAGACAGAGAGATTCAAACCCTCAACTTTTCAGTTAGCAATCTAGCTTATAGTATGTGCTGCACTTTCCAGAAATTTGCCAAAAGGAAACAATTCAGATCCCATAGGAAAACACTCCTAACAGCAGCATTACAATGAACTTGTTAAAATGATAAAGTCTTCCTGATTGGTAATTGGCTACTATCCTAAATGTTGGTTGATGGTTTGAACTCACACAGAGATAACCTGTGAAGGAAAAAAAATCTGTTAAACTGTTTGTGAAAGGCCCCAGCCATGAATACCCTACCACTCCCAGATACACTCCGACACAGACAGAGATGAGTTCTAAGCTCCAAACACATTTTAGATGTGGTTTAATAACAACATTACTACATTTTTTTATATTTATAAGCATAATGTTTCACTATGAGGATGGATAAAATATGAGCCAATTGGGAAAGTTTCAGTCAGGGACTTTGGAGTCGACTGGTAGAAAACAACCACCTGTATCATTGATTAGCTCCACTTCCTAAGTAAACAAATCTCATGGATGACTATCTCCTGTTACTCCTGGCATTTCATTTACAACCTATCCACTGGCTTTCCAAGGCTGTGACTCTTTATGGGATGAGATTGACCACTTTTCTCCTGAGGAGAAACTGATGAATTTGAACTATCAACCTTTAGTTTAGTAGTCTGCTACATTATTGCACTACACCACCAGGGCTTCTTATGACTTGCTGTTATTGTTGTGTACTGTCGAGTTGGAATGGACCCATAGCTGACTCTCTCTCTTGCAGGTTTCCAGAGGCTGTTAGTTGCAGGGGAAGAGATTGTCATCCTTCTCCTATGGAGAAGCTGGTGGATTTGCATTGCATGCCTTCAGGATTGCAGCACTTCTTACCACTAGGTCACCAGAGCTCCCTATGTCTTCTTCGTGGCTGTTATTTATGAGTGAAAAAAGGACACATGAACATCAGTTCATAAGTAAGCATTTGGTGTAAGCATTATATGGAGCGAATTTTTAGTCAATTCATTGGCGAGTAGCAGGGAATAATAAGTTGAGAGATCCAGATTTACTGATGAGTAAAATCTAAAGGTCCCATGCCAGGGAGGGTATTTTCTAAAGAGTTAGTATTGGTCATTGCTGTCAAGTTGGAATTGACCTTCAGAAGGTTATTAAAGGCTGTACATCACACAGGAAGACCATTTTTCTCCCCTGGAGAAACAGCTGCATTCGAACTGCTTACCTTGGGGTTGGCAGTGCAGCTTTTTATCCACAAGGGCACCAGAGCATGCTCGCTCGCTCTCTTTTTTAAAATACTAGTTCCAAAGTGCTGAAGAGCAATGGTATCTCTTTGGAGACTAAGGTGCGTCTGATACAGGCCATGGTCTTCGCAATCACTTGTTATGCATCAGAGAGTTGGACAATGACCAAGGAGGATAGAAGGAGAATTGATGCCTTTGAGCTGCGGTGCCGGAGAAGAGTATTGAGAATACCATGGACTGCTAGGAAAACAAACAGATTTGTCCTGGAAAGGGTTAAACCAGGTGGCTCCTTGGAGGCAAGGATTCTGAGGCTCCGTCATGTTGGACATGTTGTGAGGAGAGACCGGTCCTTGGAGAGGGACATCATGCTTGGGAGGGTGGAGGGACAGCGCAGGAGAGGAAGGCCCTCTATGAGGTGGATTGATTCGGTGATTGGGATAATTGGGATGGGATTGTCGGAGACAGTGCAATTGGCACAGGACAGAGTGGAGTTTAGGACTGTTGTACATAGGGTTGATATGAGTCGCAGGCGACTCGACGGCACATAACAACAACAACAACGTTTATCTAAAAAAATTCAAATGCATTGTTTTTCACACCAGATCTTTCCCATTTCCCTCACACTCTTCCATGCATCAAATTGTCTACCCTCCCTCCCCACTGAGATCCTCATACTCATTCCACAATAATGATTTTATACAGTATTTGTCTTTGTGGGACTGAGTGAGTTCATTCAACATAACGCTCCTCACTCCCTCTCAAGTGAGGTCATAATTTTTTACTGATTTACATACAAAGTTTCTTTTAAAGAGAAATAAATGATGTGTAATTAGGGGGTATTGTATAACAATGAAAGAACTTTTACTTTTCAAAGAGAAGAGTGAACGGTGGTGAGGGGAGAGGTGGGCAGGGAGAAAAATGCAACAAGGAATGAATGAAAATCCAAAGTCTCTGTAAACATTCATTAGAATTAATAAAATAATAAATAGTTAAAAGATTCCAAACAGTGATGTTCAAGAAAATGACAAAACTGTAATAAAGATGTAAGAAGTAAAGATGGCAGCAGATAGACATTTCAGATAGGGAACTGAGAAAAGAGGTCTCTGAGAAAATGAAATTTAATGTGAAGTCCAAAAATTGAGAAGAAATTTCTTTCTAGGGCCTTAGAGGAAGAACAGTGTAATCATGACATGTGTACAAGGGTGTGAGAGTCTTCTCTGAGAAATTTCCCCATCTTCTTGTGTTTGTTCCACTGAAGCTTCAGGAGAAGGAAGGAGTTGATTTTGGCGTATGAAAGATGGACATACCCGGGTTAGTGTGATGTCATAAGAAGGCCTACAGAACCTCTGACAGGGATGAGAGCTCACAAGAAAAGTAAGCACAGGCTTACCATACTAATCTGTAACCAGCACAGAGCTCAGCAGTGAAGGCTCTTGATCCTCTCATCAGCTAACGGTGAGGGAGGGAAATGTAAAGCATTGGGAACCAGGCATGAAGAGACTTCATTCAAACAGTGAGTTGTTACACGAAGTCAGGTCAGAGCCGCCCACAGTTGGCCCTTCAACAGGTATTGAGGTTGTAAATATATGAAAAACAATTGTCCATCTTTCTCCCACAGGACGGCTGGTGGATTTGGACCTGTCTCCGTTTGGATTACAACACTCTTCCTTGACTCACTACCTCACTTGAGAAAGAAGAGAAAAATGTTAGCTCTTTTATAATGTAAGCATAATGTGTGCTTTAGAAGCCCACACTGGCTGCTGCCACGAGGAGGATGGAGAACGGGAAACAACTTCCATTCATGTGGTCAATCTGGAGAGGCCAATCTTTGGACTCTGATACAAATTCCAGAAACCTTGACTGTGAACTTCAAGGACCCAGAGACTGTAGTTTTATAATAGGTTCTCTCATTTGAAGTGTACAGATCAGGGGGAATGGATACTGTCCATCTGACGATCAGAGAGTGGAGGAAAGTGTGAGGAAGGAGCCTTGATACAATTCTCTGATCCAACGGAGAATCTGGGATTAGGAGACAGGCCTCTGGCTCCAACTTTCACCTATCACATCGCCCATTTTGGCACTTTGGAATTTCCAGAATAAACAGACACAGCCCTCTATGAACCTTTATCTCCAGACTAACCTGCTAACAGACTCCTAGGTAATAGTGGATAATGAATGCATATTTTTTCCTAGTTGTCAGGAGAACATTCTTCAAACACAAAATGCCGCCACTGCTATAAACTAACCATTTACAGTTTCCTAAGGATTTTTTTTAGTGCATCAGCAATTACATTTGAGTTATAAAGTAATCTAAAATGTGAAACCAGACTGAATTCCAAGACTCCTACATGGCAGCACAACAAAGGGACAAAGGGATGTTCTCTACAATCACAGACTGAGAAAGGTGTTGACAGTGACCTTCCCATTGAGTATTGTTCTGAGATTAGTTTAAGAGGAGGAGGGGCAGTTTTTCAAACCCTAAATCATTTCTTAAGTCAGGATATGACTGTTCTGAACCCAGAAACAGAAGTTTAGTTTCAGACTCCCTGGGACGTCTGTCATCAAGCAGAGCTCAGTTCCAAGACCAGTGGATCCAGGAAGGAACAAGATGAATTCCATTTTTACTACAAATTTCAAGGGGGATTACTTCAAACAGGAAAGAAGGAAGCATGCTGGGACAAAGCAACTGAAATCAATACACCCATGGTGACTGATTTAATAGGAATAAGAATAAAGTTCATTGGTGTATCAACAACAAATTGACCTTCTTTAAGATGATATTTGGAGGCAGCATAAATCTTACAGACTATTCCTATTTCTACTAAGTGGCACTTGGACTGTTTTATCCAGGAACAGTGATAGACTTGACTCACTGTTAATTCTTGCTTGACTCACTGTTTTTCAACAAAGACAGGCCAAGACAGCCAGCCAGACAACATGTGGATCATCAGTTGCTAAATCAGTACTAGGAGTCCCGACATAATGCAACTGGCGTATGTGCTTATACACACCTAAGGGTTAGAGATTCAAATCAACCCATAGACACTTTAGCATAAAGACCTGACAATCCGCATCCTGAAAACTAGCTATTAAAATCTGTGTAAAACACAGTTTTAACATGACATTCATAACATGACACCATAAGTTAGAATTGACTCAGAGGATTTAATTTCATTTTTTTTAAAACCAATTGTGTTCAAGATGCAACTGAAGTAATCAAATGCCTTCTTGTTAAACACATTTTGTTGCTTCACCGATCAACTGTGGAACATTTGGTATTTGTTTTCAAACATTTGATTTGGAAGTCGGGCAACTGTAACATGGACCGGTAAGGGCAAATATTGGTTTGACCAACAATCATCTCTACTCCTTCAACTCAAAACTATATTCCTCTTTTCTTAAGCCGGTGAATACAATCTAATGTGAAGACAAAATTACAGAGAGTCAATGAACTCCTTCATGCAGATCATGGGAAACAGCGTGTTTGGCTCTTTTATGCATTCTGGCTCTACTGAAAAACAAATTCAAGGAACTTTTGCCCTACACTGCTGCTATAGAGTGGCCTTTTTTGCAGAGATTAAATTAAACTTATTCAGAAACCAAAGTTAGCAAATGGAAAGAATTGTCTTTTCTTTTCACAGTATTATTTCTTCTTCACCTTCTTTTTTAAAAATAAAAGGATTTCTTTAAAGATAATTGGGAGAACCTAAAATAAAAAGACATGCGTAGACAACAGTCCCTCACAAATGGTCACATACTTGCACAAAATTTCCTGGTATCTGGACTCCACACTCGGAGCCCTACAAAGATGATCTTGCTCTTGGTAAAATTAATTTTAAAGGTAACTGGGACAAGGTTTGGTCAAGTCCTCTAAAATAGGTCATCCACAGCAACTGAAAGGAGAGAGGTGACTCCGACCAGAGCAGGTAGTGAGGAAGGCTCACAGTTCTGAGAGTGGAGGATTTAGTGATTGTTACACAAGGAAACTGTGTCCAAAGCCCCTTTCAGAATGCTTAAGAATGAAGTCTTTGTCGGTGTAAGTGATTAAATCTGCCTCTGTTACCTTCTTTTACACATTCCAGTATCCTGTGACATGCCAAGCACAGCGTGTGGGTAGGTGAATGTCATGTGATACATCTTACTGAACACAAAGATGTCAGGTGGGTGTTCTGTTCCCAGCTCCTGCCCTATTTGCCTGCTCACACATTGAACATCACAGATCCGCTGTCCTGGCTCTGCTAATGCACGGGCACAAGTGGATGAATTAGCCACAGTCTTTGGGGCCAGCTACCAACTGGCTCCTGCTATTTTTGTTAAGCCAACCTTTGTGCTACACCATCTCCACTTTTATTACCTGATTTCACTCTTTCTCAGAAGACATCTGAGCCCAGGAAAATGGATCCTTCCACATGTACTCTCATTCTGTGTTTTGCCTTTATACGTATAAAAGTAAGTTACAATATTTTTAAAATTAGATTGTATAAAAAACTACTTGCCAATAGATTATTTTAATTTTCTTTTTGAAATTTGCACACATATATGGTGGCCTAGTGGCAAGAAGCTATGCCTCTGAAAACTCACCAGAGGGTCACCTCTGGGTCCGTTCTAACTTGACGATACACAGCAACAACAACATGTTGTAATATACATACATACTTGTATATGAATATATATATATATTTGTGTGAACATGTGTTTGATTGTTGTGTGTTGCTAAGTCAATGTCTACTCACCTGCCCAGAGGGTTTTCTATGCTATAATCTTCATGGAAACACAGCCCCTGCATTTTTCTCACATGGAGCTGAGACCAAACTAACTTACCTTATGAATAGCAATAAAGTGCTTAAGCCATGTACCACCAGGAACCTTTTTGTATGTATAAAACAAAATTGATTTTCTGAGATAGACTTTGTATTGTTATGTCCCCACTTTCCAAATTCATTTTTCTTAGGAGTTAGAGACATGCCTTAATCTTTGCAAGGAGAAGAGAATTTTAATTAATACATCCTGACAGTAGTAATTAATAGTTATATTTATGTAACCACTCACATAATTTTTGCATTACTGTTTTTTATGACTTAGCTTCCTTTTGCCCCTTTCTATAGTCAGAACATTCAGTCTATTATTTTGACAAGTTGATTTTATTTTGTAAGGAAAACCAGTAGTGTTATTGTTTTACAGATGAGAAAACTCAAGGATTCAGAGCTGCCTGCCCTGTCTGAAATCCTGCTACAAATTCCATCAAAACCAGGTGGGATATGTTTTCAAGGAGCTGATTGACCTTAATCAAAGAGAGACTTTTAAAGATAGAGTACAAAATTAGTCTGGTCATCACAAAGTTTAAATATAAATAAACATTATATAATGGCTCAAAGAAGTACAATTTCTCACAGGATGTTTTGGCACTGGGTAAGTCAAATTATATTGTAGTTTTTCTGTTTTTAGGGACCATTGAGACTGTTCTGACACATCATGATCCCCAGGTACAACAGAACAAAAAGATCTTGTACCATCCTTACAACACCTGCTGGGCCAGAGCTCACTTTTACAGGTACTGTGTCAATTCTTATGATGGGGCGTCTTCCTCAGTGTCATTGACCCCTTCTTTATCAAGCATGAAACTGTAGTGGAATGGTTTTCCCCCAAGGGACAGTTGGAAATACTTGTAGATGTTTTTGATTGCTACAAGTGCAGAGGGTGTAATCCTGGCATCTAGCGAGTAGGAGCCAGGCATTCTATTAAACTACGTACAGGGCAAATTCCATAACAAAAAGTTACCCTACCCACAATTTCAACTGTGATGAGATTGACAAAACGTTACTAGTGTATCTCAATATAACTTTTTTTTTCCACAAAAGCTGTTAAGTAGGGTGTTTAGAACATTCAGGCAATTGCTTCTTTGACATATTTATTAAAGGTTTGACATTTATCTGACTGGAATCCAAGATGCTTCCTTTTAAGATTATTTTAGAAGTAATTAACCACTTGTAATAGTTCTACACGGGGTACTTCCTGTGGGTTTATTGTTAAGGGAAGATTTCATAGTGAAGTTGACATAGGAAATAACTTGTGTCAGAAAATTCTGCTCTGATGATTAACTTCCAAAGAATATGAGGTTTGTTTCTTTCCAAAGATCCTTCATTTTTTTGACCCTTTCCTCTTTCTTTTTTATTTCAGATGTCTAGGATGAGATGTAGCAGAACTGAGATATAAGAAAGTAGCTTCTTTCTTTTCATGGAGCTTTTCCCTGAGAATCTGTCTTTTCTCTCTTCAATTCTTTCCTATGCAGATCGGGGATAGTCTTAGGCATAAAAGAAAAATTTGGTCCCTAGGGACCTCTTAATGTTTGAATTTAGATTTTTTAAAAGGAAAGCCAAAAAGGAGGCCAATTATAGACAATTATGACTATTAAGACTTTCCGTATTTTGTGTCCCATTCCGGTAAAAAGTGCCTCTCTAAAGAAATCTGGTCCAGCGATGGAATGAAAGACATTTTCTTTTTCCCCCTTCATGTTGGCAGTACTTCACTCCTACATGTCTGAGGTTGTTTTCCTTTTGCAACAGAGTTTGATAACTATGAATGTGGTTGCATGACCTAAAACATGAGTAGCGATAGCTCATGTTAATTACTTGGTTTGTACAGCAATGCTTGACAAAAGAGAAAAGCACATTTTTGCCTTTATGATGGTTGTAAAATCAAGAAATTGGGAGGAACTAGTGGATTTGTTGTTCTTGAGGGCAAGATCCTTCTATTTCACAGAGTTTCTGCATCTGAATCATCAAGAGCACCCTGTAAATGAGGTGCTGACCTCCTGACTTCCAGACTGTTGAGCCAGCTCAGACTGGGACTGGGGTAACCATTCTTCCTCCAGGTTTCACAGGTTTACTCTTTTATTGTTGCTCATTAGTTTAAAAATAGGAATTGTTGATCTAAGATCTTCTCTCCTACAGGTCATATTTTATTAACTCAAACATTCTTCTTTTTTTTTCAGGTGGAGGTCTTTTTATAAATTGGTTTATTTACAAAGTTTGTATACATTGTGTTTCACATTATTCTTCATTTTTATTTTGTCTCATACAATGATTCTCATGCATTAGGTTTTATAAAATTAGTTACCATTGAAACCTTGCCCATCATTGCGCTGTCTTTTCTTCCAGATCCTTCCCATTTCCTTCACCTTCTGTACCCCCTACCAAACTGTACAACCATGTGGCTTTGCTCCTGGCTATCCTCACCCCTCCACTCCCACCCCTCTTTCCTTTAGTCCTCATACATGTTTTACTAGTTATCCTTCTATTTTTACAATAATGGTCTTATGCAGTATTTGTCCTTATGACACCAAGTTAGTTCACTCAGCACAATGTCTTTCTCAAATTATGTAGTATTTTTCAAAATTGTTGGTTTTAATTGCTGTACAGTATTTCATTGTGTGAATTCTTATGATAACTTAACCCTTTCCTTCTTAGGTTGCAGTAGAAGTTTGTAATATAAATTGGGCTACAGGAAGGCATCACATTAAACCTGTTTAAATCTGTCTCAAAAAAAATTCCACTGGATCTATTTGAAGTTCAAGCTCTTTAAACATGATGCCCTGTAATAACAACTGAATACTAATAAAGTTACCAGGCTAGAGAAACAAACAACTTAAACTTTACAGGTAGAAGTCAATATCCAAGATATGTTTTATTAACTCTGTAGCCCTCTTTAGAAGTAGGTCTTAGGCAACATGTAACTATCTCTCTTTGTTGACGTTGTTGTTATTGTTAATTGCCTTCGAATAGAGCATGACTCTGTAAACAAAAGACCTAATGCCTTTCCCATTTCATTACTTCTCTTTAGGTCATTCCTTAGAATGACAGCCATTTCCTTTGGAAAATGAGTGAGAGACCCTGTGGAGCTAGTAGTGTGAGGACGGTCATCCGAAAGTGCAGAAATGATCTTGAAACAAGCTGAATGTGGGCTTCCTTACTGCAGGTTAAGTTGCCCTCATAATCTGTTCATAACCAGCAATTTGTGTGTATACACACACACAAGCGCGCAAGGGCGCGCGAGCTGCACATCCACCCACCACCACCACCATGAAGTCAAGGACATTGACAATCCTCTCTGGGAAATGCTAGAATCTCATTCTTGAGACTAGCCTTCACTCTAGCCTGCCACATTATAATTCTCTTGTAAGAAAAGAGACCTTGTAACAAAATAAGTTTTTATTTCCTGTGACGTCACATCAGAAGGTATTATATGCAATTTAGTGACCAAATCAGTAACAGTTAAGTCAATTTTATCAAGCTTAATCCAAAATCTAGACGCTTACATTACGGTGAAAGGACATCATAAAATCCAGAAAAGAACCCAATACACAGTAAGGTTCTTACAATCATCTCTTCAAAGAATGGCAGACAATACACCTTAAGACTGCAATACAGATATCTGTCAGTAGCTCCACCCAGCTGGAACAGTGTTTAGATAATATTAACAGATGTAATTTCTGGAACTTTGCTTTCTTTTTTATTTTTAGGTATTTTAATGGAATAATTCTCCATTCTTTTCTTCTACTTAATGTAGCAACTAGTGTTAGGGCAGGTTTCCCCCCCCACCATATAATAAAAAATGTTAAACTATTACAAGAGCTTTTTCAACTTTGTCTTTATAATAATTAGGGGGACACCTCAATCTATGGGTTAGTACATAAGAGAATTTGAGATTTCATATATTTTCCTATATTTATTCAGTATTGAAAAATAATGAGGGGAAGAGCAATAATAGTAATTTATAAGGAAGCCAAGTTAATTACTAAGTGTTTGGATAATATCCATAGATTGGAATGTGAATTTCAGAAGGAAATAAATGCCAGTGGAATCTTCTGAATGTCAGGTGTTAGTTTCATCTTCACAGAGGATTTAACACTCATTAGGTCCAAGTGAACCCTCAATTCAGAAGCACCTTAGAGGAGATTTTAGTTTTCTTTCTTTTTTTCATTTGAATACCTAAATTATATTATTGTATTATTTTACCATAGAGTCAGAATAATCATGACATCTCTGTACTCTATTTGGATTGCCACAGCATCTAACTATCCAGAGAGAGGAGTCTCTAGAGTAGAATTTCAACTTTGTATGAGCTCACCAAGTAATTTTCAATAAAGGCAGGTTCTGACACAGGACATCTCAAGTGGGACCTAAACTTGAAAAACTTAAACTCATTGCTGTCAAGTGGGAACCAACTTATGTTTGATATTTCATTGAGTTTCTAAGGCTGTAAATTATTCAGGAGGAGATTGTCCATCTTTCTCTGGTGGAGTTGGTGGATTTGAACTGTCAAAGAGACAAGGACTTTGTATTAGCGGTGCAACTCCCAATGGGCTTTCACCTAAGATTATGTAATTTTTACAAGTTCTCAACTGATACTGTAGGTGCTGCTTCAGGGATAACATATTAAACGAGAGAAACTGTTAAGAGAACATGAAAATGCCTAGAAAATGCTTAGAATAAGGGGTCAGAAGCAATGATCTTTATCAGAGTGGAAACTTAACTTCTTTAGGATAGTTTCTTCAGTAGATCAGACATCATTTTCAGAAGCATTATGTTTCTGTTTGTCTTTTATCACAAGCAGGCTTGGGGTTCACTGTTCATGCATAAGTCCAATGAAAACCATAACTGTTTTGTTGGGACAGACTGAGCTTGTAATTTAAAAAAAAATCATCAATATTGGTTTCTTTGAAAACTAATTTCTTTCTCAGACCCAAGGTTCTTGTGCAAGGAAAGGGCAAGGATTTGCTGAAGAAAGAGAGTAGTATCAGCATGCTTTAGGACCTGGCTGGCTTTGAAAGTTTGGACATCTACCCCACGATCCCACACACATTCTTTGGTTCAAATATCAGATCCCCAAATTAATTCTTGCACTAGACGAAGTGTTGAGTAGGTAGTTTGATACACCCATCAATTTAGTCTACAGAATGTGATGACATCTTTCTCCTGTGGGAGCTGGTGGGTTCCAGTCAGTGACTGGAAGCTCTTTAACCAAGTCCATTAACTACCAATCTACCAACAGGTCTCCTTCCCAATAGCTTAGAACTGTAATTCTCAAGTTCTGCCAAGAAAACTGCTTGTTTGCATATATGTCTGTGACTCAACAAGACACATTCAACCAGCCTGAGGTTAGGCATATGAAATCAGCTTTAGGAATATGAGTGTCACATCCAGTAAAGCTGATAAAAATCAGAGTCCTTGTCAGTTGTGTAAATTGAGAGAAAGAGGCACCTTCAGCTACTTCCTTTGGGGACAGTTTGTGTTGTGCTGGTGAACTGCTCCCCCTGGTGGATCATGAATTGACAAGTTTGTGGTTCTATTTGAAGGTAACCCGAATGTTCTTGAGAAAACAGGACAATTTCAGCCATAAAGGTCTTTCTCCCAAAGAAAAATCTGAAACAAAAGGGGGGGGGGCGGAAATATAACTTTCACAACACTGAAAGTAAATGGAATGGCTGGCTTGGCCTCGGACTGCTGC
Organism: Elephantulus edwardii; assembly: GCF_000299155.1. Taxonomy (NCBI): domain Eukaryota; kingdom Metazoa; phylum Chordata; class Mammalia; order Macroscelidea; family Macroscelididae; genus Elephantulus; species Elephantulus edwardii. The sequence goes on from NW_006399954.1 coordinate 3,996,314, forward strand.
TGAGTGTGGCTGTCCGTCCTACAAAGTACAAAGAGTTTTTCCTCCCACACGGCAGTCTGGCCTTGTTTGATCTCATTATTATGGTTGTTTTGAAATCATATTGATTTGAGAGGCTTGGAAAACTTTTAAGCTCCGAATTTAATTTCCTCTTAAAAATAATTTTAGACATTTACAAGGAACAACAATCCAGAGGAGAGCATGTTGTTCTGTGAAATCATTGCAGTTCCCCTACTTCCTGTCCATTACTGACTCTTTCTCGCACATGATCATTCTCACTGTGGTTAATTTGTGTCTGGGACCATTGTTCCAACTACCTTCTCTCATAAGAAAGATAAGTTTCATGACTTCCTGAGGATCATCTTTCTAGCATCGTTAGCCATTTCAGTACCTATTTAGATATACTGGGCGTTTTATTCTGTTAAAGAGACTTTAATATTCTACTTGACGGGAGGGTGACTTTGCAGGTCAGGTAACTCTTTGGAATAGTCTACAAGTCCTATTGCATTCAGAGTCCAAACAGTTTATAAGCTAAATAAGGAAGTATTTTAAATATTTATTTAACAAGACATATTTTAAATAACCTACATATGTAAATAGTGTATTCGTAACCTGAACATTATTTCCAGGTCGATTTTCATGTTTTGATATATAATTAATTACCAGTTTCCTCCTCTGTAAACTGAAGCACTGAATAAATCAGCGTTAGTGGGCCACTGATGACAGTGAAATTTTAATACTCTCTTGTCTGAAGGATCTGAGAATGGGAAATGGAAACTGTAGAACCCATGGTTGTCATAATAGCAGGCCAAACTGTGTCCGAAATCAATCACTTAGCTTGAGTTTTTCCACTGAGTTCTGATGCATCTCCTTTTCCTCTATGCTTTATAGATAGGCTGGGGTGGCGTATTTTCAGTGTCACATAAGCTTGGCATCTGGTTCCTTTTTAAAGGTAAACAACATGTTAAGTGTGATCCAGAATTTTTAAAGTTATAGTCACTGAATATATATTGAACTTTTCAAACACTGTATTTATATTTAGAAACAACAGCAAACCACCAGATTTTGGTATTTCTTGATGGTTAAAAATAGAATTTTTTTTTTCCTTTTAAGGTCTGAACTATTGATCTTTCCCAACCTGAACAGAAAAGACTGAAGAAAACCAAGGCACATATGAAAAAGTTATCCAAAGTACTAATGGGAAATGCAAATACCAGCTTTCACAACTCTGAGAATGGAAATAGATGATGCCCCCTATCATTACTGTCCCTTCTGAAGGGATATCAGTAAGAAGGTCAGGATGAAGTGGGAGAAAAATGTGGAACAAAACTCACAATATTAAGGATATCTCACACAGCACTTCTAAAGTTTCCCGCTCTACCGATTGATCTATCGAAGGACCAATAAAACTCAAGATTTTATTACAGTTCTGCTTACTGCTGTGATCAGAGACCTGCAGACCCCTCAAGGCTATGTCCTTTAGATACTCGTCGAGGCTGGAATGAAATTCATTCCTATACATCAACTTAACATACGTCTTTTAATTTCCTGGCTGCTGGTGCTGAGAGTGTTGACTGTGGAGTCAAGGAAACTAACGCTGTGAACAATCTCAATCTCTTTACCATCCATCCTGATGCTGCTAATTGGCCCAGTGGTGAGAATCTATGTCTTCTTGACATTGTGCCTCAATCCATACTGAAGGCTGCAGTCCTTGACCCTCTGCAGCAAGTGCTTCAGGTCCTCCTCAGTTTCAGAGAGCAGGGTTGTGTCATCTGCATAACGCAGATTGTTGATAGATCTTCCACCAACCCTGATGCCACATTTCTCCTCATACAGCCCAGCCTTCCAGATAATCTGTTCTGCATACAGGTTGAAATGATATGGTAGAAGGGATAATAAAAATTAAATTAAATTAAATCATTAATATACTTCGAAAAGTTACAATCTGATCAATTTGAAAACCTAGACCTTGGGAGGAGGAGTGGCATTCACTTCCATAATAGCTTGCCTCCAGAAACCCTATGAATCTGGAGGGAGGATGAAAGGCACCCAAGAGTCGAGGAGGACTCTCCTTCATAGTGTCGCTATGAGTCACCTGCAACTTGACAGCACTTAACAACAACAACAACAGTAGTCATTACTTTAGGGATTTCTGGTAGCCTAGTAGTTAGGAAGTGGTATTGTTGTTATATGCAATTGAGTCACAACCCTATGCCCAATAGCTCAGAAGTCTTCCCTATTCTGAGCCAATCTCACTGTCTCTGACATATTTGCTGTCATTATCCCAGTTACTGGGTCAACCTATCTCATCCAGGTTCTTCCTCCCCTGCACCATCCTTCCACCCTTCCAAGCATGATGTCCCTCTCCAAAGACCAGTCCCTTTGGGCAACATGCCTAAACTGTGTGAGACAGAGTTTCAAAATCCTTGTCTATAGGAGCAACCTGGTTTTACTTTATCCAAGACAGACCAGTTTGTTCTCTTGGCCATCTGCAGTATATTTAATAGTCTTCTCCAGCACCATAACTCAAAAGCATCGATTCTTCTTCTTTCTTCCTTAGTCATTGTCCAGCTTTCTGATACATAACAAGTAATCACAAAGACCATGGCCTCAATCAGGTGCACCTTAGTCTCTAGACTGGCATCCTTACTCTTTAGCACTCTAGAGAGTTCTCTGACAGCAGATTTTCCCAATGAAATTTGTCTTTTGGTTTCCTGACTGCTAGTGCCAACAGTGCTGATTGTGGAACAAAGCAAGTTAAAATTGTTAACAATCTCTATCTCTTCTCCATCTATCATGATGCTGTCGATTGGTCTGGTGTTGAGAATCTTTAATCCTTGACCTTCTGCAGCAAATGCTTCAGGTCCTCCTCGGTCTCAGCAAGCAAGGAAGTGTCATCTACATAACTCAGGTTGTAGATGAGTCTTCCTCCAATTTTGATGCCACCAACCCAAAAGTAGGCAGTTTGAATTCACCAGCTGCTCTACAGGAGAAAGATGGGCAATCTTCTCTGACGTGATTTGCAGCTTCTAAAAACATACTGGAGGGTCAGCTGTGAGTCAGTTCCAACTTGATGGCACATTACATTAACATAGCATAGCATACCATAGTATACCTTACCATACCAAATCAAACACTCAAACACGACAGAACATAACAATACATTGCATAACATACCGTGATATATGGCAGTTACATGTATGTTTAGATGTTCAGATAACGTTTTTATTTAATTTCTTTATTCTCAGCAATATTTTGGTGCTAACTATACTTTTAATTTACAGGAGAGGATTATTAAGATGCAAATTAGTCTTTAGAAATTTCTGAGTAATAGTTTTATGAAGTAACTCTTTCATTTTTGTTGAGTTGGAACTGACTCATAGCTTACCATTAACAAGTTTTCAAAGGCTGTAAATTGCACTGGAAGAGAGTGTGTCCATCTGTTTCCCACAAAGCAGCTAGTACATTCAAACCTCCCATCTTTGAGTTGGCAGCACAATCCCCACTAACTAGGTCACCAGAGTTATTTGTTGTTATGTACCACTGAGTCAGAACAAATTCGTAAATGATCATTCAGAGGGTTTTCAGAGGCTGAAATTTCATGGAAGGAGATTATATATCTCCTGTGGAGCAGCTAGCAGACTCAAATACCTACTTTTGGGTTTGTGGTACCACCTCTTACCACTATCCAGCTCCCTACAGCAATAGAGTGTTTTTGAGTTTTGTTTTTGTTTTGGGTTTGGTTTTTTTTGGTACACACAACAAAGTAGTGTATTAAAGAAGTAACAGTCTACAATATTCAAGATTATAGAGATTGAGTTTTCTCAAATAGTATTCCCATTAAAGAAAATTGTTATCCATATCGCTGTCTGAAGCCTGGTAATCAAATGTTCTTTTTAAAAGTCCTATACAAAACACTTGCAATTAGACACAGAAAATTCCCTTCTTGGTAAGCTCTCTAGTTGCAGCAAATTTTCCCCCAGTCCTGGGACAGACGTAGAGTGAGTTGACTTCCCAATGGGCTCCATAGCCAGGCTAAACTAACCCACTCAGTCTCTGGACAGAGGAAGAGCAAGTTAACTTTCCAGTGAACTCCCTTCTTGCAGTGAACTTTGTTTTCACACCAGAGAGGAAGGAGCAGAAGCAGAGTGAGCTTTTCTCCAAGTGAGTTCCCTTTAGCTGAGGCAAACTCTCTCAACAACCCTGGGGCAGAGGCAGAGCAAGTTCTTTCCTGATGGGCTCTCCAATTGCTGCAAAATTTCCCATCAGCCACAGAGTCAGAGAGAAGGACCAGAGGCAGAGAACGTTTCCTTCCAGGTAGGTTCCCCAGCCACGGAAAACTTTGCCCCAGGACCTTAGAAGAAAGACCAGAGACAGGGCAAGTTCTCCTCCAGATGAGCTCCCCAGCCATACTGAACTTTTGCACCATCCCCTAAACCAAAGAGAAAGAACCAGAGGCAAGTAAAGCTACTCTTCCTTTCAGTAGAGCTTCCCAAATAAGGCAAGTGTTCCCTTGAACCCAGGGAGTAGAGAGGTCTTCAGGTAGGGTGGTTCATGCTCCCATCCTCTGGAGAAGTGAGCCCCCCAGCCAAGGTATAAAACCCAGGACCTACTAGGACCCCAGGCAAGAAAAAATCCATCACAATAACACAGAATCAGACTATCTCATACCACACACAAAACCAAAGCAAGAAATCACCCCCAAAATGTGGTCAATACACAGAATCAATGGATTTCCTAAAGCCAGAAAGTCTGATTGAACTTTCTGTCACCAAATTCAAAAGAACAATGATGGAGTATTTTCAGTAGGTGAAAGAAAAACTCAAAGAATTACAGGAATCTATAAGCAAAAGCCAAGAACAACTTTAGAAAGCAATTCAAGAAAAGCAAATAAAAAACTAATGAGGTCTTGGATATTCCAGCAAAATAAAAAACAACAGTCCAGATTATGAGGACCCATGTCTTACAAGCTGTCAACATGTTAGAGGACAGAGAGAGCAGAATTGGAGTGATGGAGCACAGAAATCAGTGAAACAGAAGCACTGATCTGCTAAAGTAAAAAGTAGCATCAAAAATGAAGGAAAATAAGTAATGCCTCAGAATATTGTGAGGCACCATCAGGAGAAATAACATAATTGGAATCCCAGACAGGAAGAAACAAGAAAAGACACTGAGATTGCAAAGAACATATAGATTGCTTTTGGTAGGATTGTCATTTTCACAATATTGAGTCTTCCTATCCATGAACAGGACATATTTGTCCATTTCTTTAGGTCTCTTATTGTGTCTTGTAGAAATATTCTGTAGTTCTCTTTGTATAAGACTTTTGTACCTCTAGTTAGGTTTACTTGCAAAAGCTCAATTTGTGGTTGGCTATTGCAAATAGTATTGCTTTCTTGGTTTCCTTCTCTGAGTTTTCTTTGTTACTGTACAGAAATCCCACAGAATTTTTAATATTGATCTTATATATTGTAATTCAACTAAATTAGCTATTAACGAGCAGGTTTCTTGTTGAGTCTTTGGGGTTTTCTGTGTATGCTATCATATCATCTTCATATAGCAATAGTTTAATCATCTCTTTGCTGATCTGGATGTCTTTTATTTCCTTCTCCTGTTGCATTGCCCTAGAAAGCACTTCCAACACAATGTTGAATAGAAGTGGTAACAGTGGACATCGTTGTTGGTTCTTTACTCACAAGGAAAATGCTTTTAGTTTTTCTCCATTGAGAATGATTTTGGCTCTTTGTTTTGCATTTGTAATTTTTACCATGTAGGAATTCCCCTTCTACTCCAATTTTGCTGAGTGTCTTAATCAGGAAGCAGTGTTGGATTTTGTCAACCATCCTCGCATACTTTTTATGAATCCTACATCGTCATGGTGAATTATTTTTTTAATGTGCTTTTGGATTGTATTGAGTAGGATTTTGTTAAGGATTTTTCCCTCTATATTCATGATGTATTTTGGTCTGCAGTTTTCTTCCTTGGTTATGTCTTTACTTGGTTTTTATATTAGGATCATGAATGACTTGAATTGATTGACTTCATTGAATGACTCTGGGAGTGTTCCATCTTTTTCAATTTTTTAAAATAGTTTAAGTAGAATTGGTGATGGATCCTCTCTGTTTGGTAGAATTCATCTGTGAAGCCATGAGTCTAGAACTTTTCTTATAGGGAAGTTCTTTATGACTTTTCCCATTTCTTCTTTTGTGATAAGTCTGTCCAAGTGTTTTCTGTCTACCCTTGTCAATATGGCTAGGGCATGAGTGTCAAGGAATTTGTCCATTTCCTCTAGGTTTTCAAACTGACCAGATTGTAACTTTTCATAGTATATTATTGATTTAATTTAATTTAATTTTTATTATCCCCTCTATCATACCTTTTCAACCTGTATGCAGAACAGATTATCTGGGAGGCTGGGCTCTATGAGGAGAAATGTGGGGTCAAGATTGGTGGACGATCTATCAACAATCTGCGTTATGCAGATGACACAACCCTGCTTGCTGAAACTGAAGAGGACCTGAAGCGCTTGCTGCAGAGGGTCAAGGACTACAGCCTCCAGTATGGATTGAGGCTCAATGTCAAGAAGACAAAGATTCTCACCACTGGGCCAATTGGCAGCATCAGGATAGATGGTTAAGAGATTGAGATTGTCCAAAGCTTTAATTCCTTTGGCTCCACAGTCATCACTCTTGGCACCAGTAGCCAGAAAATTAAAAGACATATTGCCATGGGAAAGTCTGCTGTTAGGGACCTCTCCAAAGTACTAAAGAGCAATGGTGTCACTCTGGAGACTAAGGTCTTTGCTATCACTTGTTATGCATCAGAGAGTTGGACCGTGACTAAGGTGGATAGAGGGAAAATTGATGCCTTTGAGCTGTGGTGCTGGAGAAGAATATTGAGGGTACCATGGACTACTAGGAAAACAAACAGATTCATCCTGGAAAGGGTCAAACAGGGTGGATTCTTGGAGGCAAGAATTCTGAGGCTCCGTCTAACATACTTTGGGCATGTTGTAAGGAGGGACCAGTCCTTGGAGAGGGACATTATGCTTGGTAGGGTGGAGGGACAGTGCAGGAGGGGAAGGCCCTCTATGAGATGGATTGATTCGGTGACTGGGGTAATCAGGATGGGTGTGTCAGAGGGAGTGCAATTGGCACAGGAGTGAGCAGAGTTTAGGTCACAAGCGACTCAATGGCACATAACAACAACATCATTTCTTAATCAAGTTATCTATGTCTTCTCCCTTTTTCTTTTCAAGTTTTCCATTGGTGAGTCAGTTTTATTGACCCCTTGGAAAAACCAGCTTTGACTCTTATTGATCATTTCAATAATTTTTTTTCTGTTTTCTATCTCATTGATTTCTGCTCTTGTCCTTATAACTTCTTTTCTTCGAGAAGTTGTAGGATTAAATTGTTCTTTTTTTTTTTAATTTGATGAAGTTGTTGAGTTAGAGCATTGATTTTTCTTCTTTCTTCCTTTTATATGTATGTGCCTATTTCTATGAACTGCCCCCTTGAGGACTATCTAAGCTCTTTCCCAGAGGTTTTGACACTTTGTATTTTTATTTTCATATATTTCAAATAACTTTTTTATTTCATTCTTTATTTCTTTTAAAACTCATTCATGTTCTAACAGAAAGTTATTTAGCTTCCACATGAATGGTTTTGTAAGCTTTTCCATCCTGTGTTTAATTTCTAGTTGTATTGCATTGTGAGCTGAGAAAATACTTTGTATTATTTCAGTGCTTTTGAATTTGTTGAGGCTTGCTTTGTGTCCAAATATGTGACTGATTCTGGAAAATGCACCATATGTACTTGAGAATAAAGTGAATTGTGTTTTATTTGGGTACAGTACCCTGAATACATCTGCAAAGTTGAGTTAGTTGATTGTATAGGTCAGGCCTTATGTATTTTTGATGAGTTTTTAGGGGGTTAACTTATCTTTTAGTGATAATATGTGTTGAAATCTCCTACCACTTTTGTGGTGCTGTGTATTTCTCCAATTCTGTTAACCATTTTTTAAAAAATGTATTTTGTAAGTCTATCATTTGGTGCATAAATGTTGATCAAAGTTATGTCTCATATATCTATTGTGCCTTTAATCAATGTGCAATGCCCTTCCTTATGGTTGATGGTGGTTTTCATTCTGAAATCTATTTTATCAGAGATTAATATTGCCACTCTTGCTCTTTTGAGTTTGTTTGGTATATTTTTTCCAGCCTTTGACTTTGAGACTGTCTTACTCTTCTTTTTTGATGTGTCTCTTATAGGCAACATATTGATGGAATTTGTTTTTAATACAGTCTGTAACTCTTTTCCTCTTAAATGATGCATTTGGCCCATTTACATGAAGTGTAGTTATTGTCAGGCTAGGTTTTACTTTTGCCATTTTTTTGTGTTTCTTTTTCTATTGTTTCTGGTTATTAGGGTCCATGCACTTTCCTTTGACATCTCCATGTGAAGGACTTCACTTAAAATTTCTTGTAATTTTGGTTTTGTTTTTACAAATTCCTTAAGTTCCTTCTTATCTGCAAAAATTTCTCCTTCATATTGATGGAGAGCTGTGCTGGGTACAGGATTCTTGGCTGGCAATTCTTTTCTTTTCAGTTTCTGTATATGTTATCCATTTGTCTTCTATCTCACATGGTTTCTGCTGAAAAATCAGAACTTAATCTCATTATTTCCCCTTTGTAGGTGACTCTTTGTTTTTCTTGTGACACTTTTAGAATTCTATCTTTATCTTTTAATTTGGAGAATTTTACTATCATATGTCTTGATTTTTTTTCTTTTTAAATCTTGTCTATTTGGTGTTCACTGTGCCTCTTGAATATGCATTTCCCCATTCTTCACAATATCTGGGAAGTTTTCTTCTAGTACTTTTTCTACAATTTTATCATTGATTTACTGGTCATTCTCTGTTCTGGAATTCTAATCATACATATTCTACTCCTTTTGATGTAATCCCACATTATTCTAATATTTTATTCATTTTCTTTACATCTCATCTCTGATTTTTCTTCTAGGATGTTTTCAGTGAGACGTTTGCCTTACAACTCACTGACTTTCTGTTATATTTCTTCACTTCTACTTTTTTTGTCCTACTAGCATGTTGGACATGGCTATCATTTTGATCTTAATAGTCTGGATTAAATTTTTATGCTTTTCTGTTATTTATAGCACTGTGTTTTCTGTACTCTATGTTTTGTGATGATTTTTTAAGTTCTTCTACCTCTTATGAATAACCATCAATTCTCTCTTCCATCATTTGCACTGTATTCCATGGCTGTTCAAGTTTCTCCTCATCAATATGTTTCTTCTAGACTGTTTTCTTTGGGATATTTTCCTTCTTAATTGTTTCTTCCATCATTTGCATCTTCTTCTGTACCCATTCAAATAACTCCATATCAATATATTTCTTCTGGTTCTCTCTATCTTGGGTATTCATTAAGTCTGCTTTTTTAAATCTTTTTTTAAAATTAATTTTATTGAAAGTTTGCAGAAACTTAGGGTTTCCATTCATTCACTGTTGCACTTTTCTCCCTGCCCACTCCCCCCTCCCCCATTTTCTCTTTGAAAAGTAAAAGAAAAACTCTTTCACTGTTATGCAATCCCTTCTCCTAAGTCCACTCCACTGTGCAGCCTTCATTCTGGACTCCTGTCATTACAATACCTAATCATACATCCCTTTTAAACAGTTCTTTCCCTCATCTGTTTCAATGCTGCATACATTATTTTTGCCCTCTTTCTCAGTCTTCCCTCAATCCCAATGTCAGTCCTGCTTTATTTACAACAATGGCCCTATGTAATATTTGTCCTTTTGTGACTGAGATATTTCACTCAGCATAATTGTCCTCCAGGGTCATCCATTTTGTATAATATTTAATGAGATCCTTGTTTTTCAATGCAGTATAGTGTTCCATTGTGTGAATATAGTAGAGCTTCTCTATCCATTTGCTCGTTAATGGGCACTTTGGTTGTTTCCAACTCTTTGCTATTGTGAGCAAGGCAGCAATAAACATGGATGTACATATATCTGCTTAGGTGGCAGTTATGGTTTATTTAAGGTATATTCCCAGTATTGGAATTGCTGGGTCAAAGGATGTTTCTATTTACAACTTTTTGAGAAAGCGCCATACAACCTTCCACAGTGTTTGTACCATTGTATACTTCCACTAACAGTGAATAAAGGTTCCAATTTCTCTGCAACCTTGTCAGCATTTCATGCTTGCTGTTCTGTTAAATTTTGCTATTCTTACTGGGGTGAGATAATATCTCATAGCTGTTTTGATTTGCATATGTCTTAGAGCTAGAGATTTTGAACATTTCTTCATGTGCTTGTTGTCTATCTGAATGTCTTCTTTGGTGAAGTGTCTGTTCATATCCTGTGCCCATCTTGCAATCGATTTATTTACCTTTATCTTATTGTGTTGCTTGAGTATTTTATAAATTCTAGATATAAGGCCCTTATCTGACATATCATTACCAAATATTTTTCCCAATCTATGGCTTCACTTTTAATCTTGTTGAGAAGTTTTTTATGTGCATAGGGATTTGATTCTTATATGGCCCCATTAAACTATATTCAACCTCTCCTGGTTGTAAATTTTCCAGGATGCTTGGATGACTGTTTATGTTGTGGATTAGGACTTCTAGGGTTCTTCCAAGTTTTTCTTTAATGAAGTTTATAGTCCTTGGTTTTAGTCCTGGGTCCATGATCCACTTTGAGTTGGTTTTTGTGTATGGAGTGAGGTCTGGATCTTGCTTGAGTTTTCTGCAGATGATTTTCCAATTTTGTCAACACCATTTGTTAAAAAGGCTGTCATTTCCCCACTTTACTGATTTCATCTCCTTGTAAAAAATCAGATGGCCATAGATAGATGAGCTGACTTCTGGAGTCTCTATTCTAGTCCATTGATCTATGTGTCTGTCATTGTACCAGTACCACACTTTCTTGATCACCACAGCAGTGTAGAAGGATGTGGGAGTGATATGCCTCCTACCTTGTTTCTATTTTTAAGGAGTGCTTTTCTTATTCGGGGCCTCTTTCCATTCCAATTTAAATTGGAGATTGTCTTGTCATCTCATTGAAGAATGGAATTGGTATTTGTATTGGGATTGCATTGAATCTGTAAATTGCCTTTGATAGTATTGTGATTTTCACAATATTGCTTCTTCCTATCCATGAGCAACTTCTCCAGGTCTCTTTTTGTTTCTTGTCATAATGTTTTGTAATTTAAATGAAGGGTTATTTTGTTCTTTCATGATAATGGATGCAGACTGCTGCTTTCTTAACATTTGTCAGTCTTTTCTTAGAAGATGTTAGTCATAACTATCTCGTGTTCCAGACTGGCAATGCTTTGTGAAGGACATATTTATGCTCCCTTATTAGCCCAAGTCCTTCAGGGCCAAAAGCCCCACAGCAGTGATCTCCTCGAAGTAACTGAATGAGAAACCAAGAAGCCTGTTTTCCCCTTCCAAAACTGGTATTTCCACCTCACTCAAGCTTCTCTAGTTGCCCTGCTCCCTTCTGCTTGAGTTTAAGGGATCCCATTTTGTGTAGCTAAACAGTAGTGCTTTCTCCAAAGTACTGTGGATCTAGCATCACTTCTGCCTGCGCAGTGCTGATTCTGGCCATGTAGCACCGGCTCTGGCCACACAGCATCACTTTCTACCACACAACTTATTCCTTCTTCCTGGTTCCCAACTTTTGCACTTCTGTCCTCCATTATTATGAATGCACTTTGTTTGCATGTTTCATTGATTTCTGACTGTAACAGTTAGTTGTTGTTGTTGTTGTTGAGTGCCTGCAAGTTGAGCATAACTCATAGCAATCCTATGAACAAAAAGCCTGAAGCCCCTCTACAACTATCAACATAATTAAAGTTCATAGAGTTTCCGAAGTCATGTTGTTTAGGAAGTAGATGCCACTCCTGCTTCCAAAACAGTGGGTAGAAATCTTATATTTCTTCCTCTTTGCCTTTGTTTGTAGGTGCATAAATTTGAATAGTAGTGGTATTAACAGGTCTTCCTTGTATGTGTATGGTTATCATCCTGTCACTCCCAACATTGTATTTCAAGATGGAGTTAGATATGACATTTTCAACTATGAAAGTGACCTCAGTTTTTCCTGACCTTTTCATCTCTGGTGTAGTATGATTGTCTGAGTCAAAATGTGTCATGCCAATCTGTCGCATTTAACCAATACCTAATATGTCCATATTTATGCATTCCATATTGGGCAAGTCAGCTGTCAAGGACCTCTCTAGAGTACTGCAGAGTTACATCAGTCTGGAGACTAAGGTACAACTAATTCAGGCCATAGTCTGTGTATTTGCTTGCTATGTATCAGAGAGCTGGACAATGACTAGGGATGATAGAAAGAGAATTGATGCCTTTGTGCTGTGGTGCTAGAGAAGAGTGTTGAATATACCATGGACTGTTAGGAGAACAAACAGGTGTAGGCTGATTCTTGGAGGCAAAGATTCTGAAGCTTTTTCTGACATTCTTTAAACTAGTTACAAGGAGGGACCAGTCTTGTAGAGGGACATCATGTTTGGGAGGTGGAGGGACAGTGCAAGAGAGGAACACTCTAGATGAGATGCATCGATTCAGTAACTGGGGTAATGGAGGTAGGTGTGTCCGAGACTGTAAGGTTGGCACATGATAGAGCAGGGTTTAGAGCTCTTGTGCATTGGGTCGTTATGAGTCGCAAGTGACCATACTGCACATAACAACAGCATTTCCTTCTTAATGATGTCTAGTTTTTCTACATTCTAGCTTCTCACATTCCATGTTCTACTCATTAGTTTCTGCTTACAACTGCTCCTCCTCCTTTGTGTTTTTCAATTTGAGTGGTCAGCCTCAGTTGCCATATCTGTTATTCTACTCTATATGTTCTCTATTGAACATACGGTTTTGTAAGGCCTATTTGGAAGTGGATGGTCAATCCTTCTTCCTAATCTGTCTTAATTTGGATGCTTAACTTTCAAATATTGTCTGACAGACAATCATTTTACTGAGAGGAGCAGGTTGAAAGAGACTTTCCCTAGCAGATATAGGGAAATACATCCAGTGACACTGCCTCATACCTTCTCCCATCCCCAGCATGTGTGTCTTATCTGTTCCCTTTCTATGCTATATCAGCATCTTTCATACTCCCACCTATTCCATCTTGTCCAATACCTTCATCCCCCCAGCCACCCCTTTATGACTTGGGCCAAAGTCACTTCTGTGATTTCTTGTGCTTCACTATGCTACTGGTCTCTCATGCTGATTCCTATATCAGGTTTAGGAGGATTTAAGTCCAAATAGCCTCCCAAATTATCTGTTCCAGATACAGATTGAAAATGTATGGAGATGGGACACATCCATGATTCACCCCTTTCCTGATTTTGAACCAGGTAGTGTTTCTTTGCTCTGTTCTGACAACTGCTTCATGGTTTGAATGTGCATTTATCGTAAGCACAATGAAGTGTTCTTGGATTCCCAACCTTCTTCGAGTTTAACCATGATTTTCTTTTATCCACTCAGTCAAATATTTTTGCCTACTCAAAGACACATAGATAGACATTTCTCTAGTGTTCTCTTCTTTCAACCAAGATCCTTCTGATATTGGCAATAATATCTCTAGTGCCTTGGCCTCTTCTAAACCCACTTTGTATTTCTGGTAGTTCTATTTTGATGTAATGTTCTAGTTTTTTTTTGAGAAACTTCAGGAAGATTTTGCTTGCATGTGATATCAGTGAAATTGTGCAATAAATAATATTCATGCTCTGTAGGGTCACCTATTTTTTTTAAATTAGGAATAAATACAAGTTTGTTCCAGACCATTCGTCAAGTAATTTTCCTCCAGATTTCTTGGCACAACCTGGTGAACATATCCAGGCAGCACCTGTTTGTTGAAATATGGCAGTTGGTCTTCCATCAGTTTCTGGAGAATTGTTTCTTGTCAATTCCTTCAGAGCAGTTTCAATTTCCTCATTCTTTACCATTACTTTTGGATCATATATTGCTTCATGAAATTCTTCTGTGTCAACCAGGTATTTTTGGTACAGTAACTCTGTGTACTCCTTTCATCTTCTTTTGATGCTTCCTGGATCATTCCATATTCTGCCTATAGTATCCTTAAGTAGTGCAACTCAAGGGTTGAATTTGTTCTTCAGCTCTTTTAGCTTAAGGAATTCCAAGCAAGTCTATCCATTTTTATTTTTCTAACTTCAACTCTTTTCATATTTCATTATCACAATTTGCTTTGAATGTGAATGATTTAAATATTCCAGTCAAGAGAAAAAGAATAAAAGAATTAATAAAAAGCTCAAAGTTCCTCATCATGTTGCCTACAAAATATCAAAAGATATACTTGAAAATTGAAGATAAAGGCAGGCTAGAACTTAAACAGTGATAAATCACACACACACACACACACACACACACACACACACACCCCTAGCAAATAACAACCAGAGCAAAACAAGAATAGCAATATTAATCTCTGATAAAATGTACTGACTTCAGGGTAAAAACTTTCAAATGACAAGGAGGGACACCATATAATGCTTAAAGCATCAACAGAACAAGAAGACATAACTATGACTATGCAAAGGCATTTGACTGTGTGGCTAATCTTGAGGAAAACAGAGATCCCAGAACACTTGGTTTTGCTTATGTGATACTGAACTTGGACCAGCAGGCAGTCATCAGGACAGAACAGAGAATGACTGCATGGTTCAAAATCAGGAAAAGAGTTCATCAGGGATGCATTCTGTCTCCATACCTTTTTAATCTATATGCAAAACAGATGATTTGGGAAGCAGGGATTTATGAGGAAGAATGTGGCATCAAGATTGGAGGAAGACTCATCAACCTACATTATGCAGATGACACAACCTTGCTTGCTGAAATTCAAGAGGACCTGAAGAACTTGCTACAGAAGGTCAAGGATTGTAGTTTTCAATGCGGATTGAAGCTCAACATCACAAAGAAAAAGATTCTCACCACTGGACCAGTTGGCAGCACCATGATAAATGGAAAAGAGATTGAGGTTGTTAACAATTACAGCTTGCTTGGTTCCACAATAAACATTGTTACAACCAGCAGTCAGGAAATCAAAAGACAAATTGCACTGGGAAAATATGCTGTCAGGGTCCTCTCCAGAAGTAGGAGTGGCATCCACTTACGAAATAGCTTGCCTCTGGACTGGGAAAAACAATGAAAGTTATACAAATGTTCACATCTTTCTTTCATAGGGTCACTATGTGTCATCTATGACTCGATGGCACTTAACAACAAGAACAACAACATAGAGAGAGCTCAGTTAGCGTAGTGTACTGAAAGTGATTCTACGAAACCAAAGGTGGGTGATTTTAGTCTGTGGCCCTCAGACCTGGTTTTAACTGTTTTTGGTCAAACATTCTTCTAAGTGGTATAACACTGGTCTGTCCATTTGCGGTAAAGAGGTAACAAGTGGTTGCTGTGATGCTGAACACTGTGATACTTGATGTGTCAAATGCAATAATGGTCACCCACAGTGGACAGTGTTTGGTGGAGCTTCTCAATTAAAATAAGCTTGGAAGCAGGAGTAGCATTCACTTCTGAAATTGCTTGCCTCTGGAAACCCTCTGAACTTGGAGAAACAATGAAAGTTATACAAGTGTTCAGGTCTTTCATTCTATGACTCGATGGAGCACCAACAAGGGAATCTTATGAAAAACTGTACTCAAACAAATATGAAAACCTAGAGGAAATCGCTAAATATTTAAAAACTCACAACCTGCTCAAACTGACACAGACTGAAGTGGTTGTTGTTGTTTTTAGGTGCAATTGAGTTGAGTATTACTCACAGAGGCCTTATAACAAAAGATGTAAACCCTGTTCTATCTTGTTCCATCCTCACACTTCCTGACAGACAAGAGCCCTTTGCCCCAGTTACCATGTCAATCCACCTGGTTGAGGCTCTTCCTGTCCTTTGCTGACCCTCCAATCTTCCCAACATCATGTCCAAGGAATAGCCTCTCCTAGCAATATGTGCAAAGTATGTGAGATGAAACCATATCATTCTTGCCTCCAAAAAGCACTCCAAAAAAAGACTCAATTCAAAAGAAGAAATTGAATAGACAATAAAACAACTCCCATCAAAAAAGCCCAGGGCTAAATGGCTTTGCCAGTGAATTTTACCAAACATTTAGAAAAGAGTTGTCACCAATTCTGCATAAAGTATTTCCAAAAATTGAAGGGAAAAAAAAGATGGAATACCTCAAGACTCACTCTATGATGCAAACATATTCTTGATACCGAAGTCAGGTAAAGTCCCCACCAAAATAGAATACTGTATACAAATATTTCTCATAACTACAGATTAAAAATCCTCAAAAAAATCCTGGCCAATAGAATTCAACAGTGTACAAAAACTAATTTGTTATGACCAAGTTGGATTCATAACAAGTATGTAAGGATGGTTGAATATAAGAAAAACAATGTAATTGATCACATTAACAAAGAGTAAGGACCACATGATTCTATTAATTGATGCAGAAAAGGCCTTTGACAAAGTCCAACATCTCTTCCTGATTAAAACACTAAAAGAAAATAGAAGTAGAGGAGAATTTCCACAAAAAACTGGAAAATATATATGCAAAACCAAGAGCCAACATTGCTCTCAACGGAGATTAAAAGCATTTCTTTTGAGAACAGAAACTAGTAAAAAATGTCCACTATCATCATTCATACTAATTATTGTATTGAAATATTTAGTAGTAGCAATAAGGCAGGGAAGGGAAATAAGAGGGATCCAAATTAGCAGATTATTGGTAAAAAAATTTTTTCTATGTAGGTAAGTAATATGATAGTATACTTAGAAAACTCTAAATTTCAGCAAGAAACTTGTTAGACACAATCAATCAATTCCACAAAGTAGCAGGATGCAAGATCAACATATAAAAATCAGTTGAATGTATCTATAGTAACAAATAGAACATTAAATAAGAAATAAGAAAAGCAATGCCAATTATAATAGCGAATCAGAAGATACTTACAAACAAATCTAACTGGAGCCACAAAATACCTA
Organism: Elephantulus edwardii; assembly: GCF_000299155.1. NCBI lineage: Eukaryota > Metazoa > Chordata > Mammalia > Macroscelidea > Macroscelididae > Elephantulus > Elephantulus edwardii. Next base: position 4,013,372 of record NW_006399954.1, read on the forward strand.
TACAAAGAAAATTACAAAACATTACTGCAAGAAACAAACAAAAAAAAGACTTCGAGAAATAGTAGTATACAGCATGATCATGGATAGGAAAATACAATATTATGAAAATTACAATTCTGCCAAAACCAATCTACAAGTTCAATGAAATCTCAATACATACACTGATTCCATTCTTCAATGAGATGGAAAAACCAGTTTGTAATTTTGCTGTAATGAATAGAAATCCTAAATAAGCAAAGTACTACTGTAAAAAAGGAGAAATAAGCTAAGGGCATCATAATCCCTGATCTCAAATTCTACTATACAGTCAAAGTAATAAAAATAGCCTGGTACTGGTGTATTGACAGACACATAGATCAATGGAATAAAATCAAGAAGCTAGAAATCAACTCATCTACCTATGGTCATCTGATTTTTGACAAGGAGAGTAAATCAGTTAAGTGAGTAAATGTTTAAGAAATGACGCTGGAAAAATTGGAAAACCGTCTGCAGAAACTTGGAGATCAGTAAGAAATGTGAAGTAAGCTCACACCTCACACCATACACAGAAACAAACTCAAGGTTGATCAGGAAACCTAGAGGTAAAATAAAAAAAAAAAAAACTATAAAATTCACACACAAAAACATTAGGAACAATGCTTCAAACCCTAGTCTACAGTATAAACAGCCTTTCAAGCATAACAACCCCCCCCCCATATCTAGAAGAAGATAAAATAGATGAATGGAACCTTCTAAAAAGAAAATCTCTATGCAAATTAAAGAACTTTTTCACCAGGGTAAAAAGGAAGCCCACAGACTGGGAGGGGGGACCCGCAAACAAACAACAACACAAAACCACATTTGGCAGTTGCATATTTGACAAGAAATCCATAACTAAAATTTATAGAATACTCCATTGCCTCAACAAGAAAAATGCAAACAATCCAGTCACAAAATGGACATAAGTTATGAATGACATTTCACCAAAGAATAAATTCAGGTGGCCAATAAATATTCAAAATTCCTAACAGAGAAATGCCAATCAAAAGAGCAATGAAATGTCATATTACCCCTGTAGCAGTAGTAAAGTTTAACGTGGCATCAAACTATAAATGCTGGTAGAGATTTGAAGGCATTGGCGCTCTCATTCACTGCCAATGGGATTGCAAAATGGTACCACCACAATGGAAGGTTGTGTGATGTTTTTTAAAAACATTTGGAGATCGAAATACAACTCAAGCCAGCTATCATACTACTAGGGATGAATCCTAAAGAAAACAGAACTGTGATGCAAACAGGTATATGCACACTCATGTAGTTAAGAGTTGGAAGCAGCCCAAATTCCTGTCAAAAAAGAATGGATAGAAAAACTGTGGTACATTCATACATTGTAATAATAGTCAGCTTTGATAAATAACAAACTTGTTAAACAATACACAACACTGATAAATCTGGAAGACATTATACGAGTGAAATGTCTTAGGCACAAAAGTATGAATACGACATAAGACTACTGTTACAAAATAGGATTGACATGGGGGAAGGGGCAGAACAAGAAAAGATTGCATAGAAAATGATCACAGGACTGGAACAGATGAAGGAAAGGCCTAGACAGACAGTATGATTAGGCATTATGTGTGACAAGTAACAATCTGGAGCAAAGTAAATTGGGAGAGGTGACAGGGAAGAGTAGAAAGGAAAATATGCATTAATGAATGAATGAAAACTCAATTTCTCTGTAAACTTCCATTAAAATCATAATGATAATAACAATAAATAGAAACAATGGCAATTCTGGAAGAATAAAGTAGATAATATTTTTCATATACTTCCTGCTGTGCAAAATTAAAGCAAATAGAAGAGGTTCTAACGATAAAACAGTACAGACAACCTAGCAACTAGAATTCAATGAATGATATGACAAAGAGTCTCAGATAAGGAGATGACAAAGGCAATATGCCAGAAACATTAGTGGACACCAACAAAAAGGCTTCTCCCCTAAAGTCTGTTCTCTTTAGCTGACTCACTAGAAGAGAAACAACTAAGTATGACATTTAGACAATTACCCTACTATAATCAAATACCTAAGGGAAAAAACGGACAGTGCCATGCAAAGCCAATGATGGACTCAACAAAAAGGAAACCAGGACATCCAGACAGTAAAGAACAACCCCCCCTCCCAACTCCCACCGAGTCCAGTGACGTCAGAGTAGCCATTTTCAGGGAGAAAAACAATATTTCTGACCCACCCTTCCCTCGCCACCACCCCCGTTAGGGAGTTAACATTGGAGGACTACTAGGAGCTGGAATGCACACTTCTCAAGAGCGATGAGAAACTTGCTTTTAAGTAACAGTAAAAACCAAATGGAAAACCTGTGTGCCTGCTCTCCCTGACAGAAATGAGGTGACACCTATCCTTTCTCTGACAGAGGGATATCAGTGACCAATTGCTAGAGACAGAAAAAAAAATACCCAAAAAACAACCAAACAAACCCCAAAACAAAACAGAAGCTAAATTAAAATCTAGAGTCTCTTAATGTTCTACTCATAAATAATGTGCAAAGTTTTAAGGATTCAACTGAAAATGACTGGTTATACCAAGGACTAAGAAAATCTCAAACACAATGACAATAAATATATACTACTGGAGCCCTGATGGTGTAGTGCATGACATATCAAGCTATTAACTATAGTCCTTAGTTCGAAGTTGAATCTATAAGCAACTTCATGGGAGAAAGATCAACACTCTCTTCCTTTAAAGATTTGCATTAGGACTCAAATCGCGTGTTGTTAGGAGTTAGAATTGACTTGATTGCAGTGGAAATACGAGTGTAACAGAGAAGATAGAATTAAGCAGTACTATTTAAAGCCTCTGGAGAATTGTGAACTTTGATAAATGTTGATAGTTATAGAAAGGCTTCAGGCCTTTTGCTCACAGGATCACTATGAGTCATGCTCCACTTGACAGCAATCAAAGACAACATTATTTAAAAAATTATTTTTATTCAATCACTTATAGACAGTTCATTTTGTAACAATAATTGTCATACTAAGGAAGTTCAATATGAGCTGTGAAAACTAGGCCAGGTACTGATTGTGGAACAGATCATCAACTACTCATATGCAAGTTCAAACCAAAATTTGACCTTGAGTCTATTCCATATGGATTTCAAAACTATCTTAGAAACAGGTTTGAGGCCTTGGAAATTAATAAGCAAAAACTGGATGAGCTGTGGGAGGATATCAAGAATATCATCCAGGAAAAATATAAAGAATGTCTTTGTCATCACAAAGACAGAGGAGGAAGAAAAGACGAAGAAGGGTGTCAGAGGAGACTTTGAATATTGCACTGGAGTGCCAAGAAACCAAAAGAAAGGGAAGAAATCAAGATATTAAGGAACTGAATAGAAGATTCCAGAGGGCAGTACAGGAAGACAACATAAAGTATTAAAATGAAATGTGCAAGGGTCTAGAGTCAGAAAATAAAAAGGGCCAAACTTGCTCAGCATTTCTTAAGCTTAAAGAACTGAAGAAAAAATTCAAACCTCAAGTTGCAATACTTAAGGATGCTTTGGACAGAATATTAAATGATCCAGGAAACATTAAAAGAAGATGGAAAGAGTGTACAGTCATTTTACCAAAAGGAATTGGTTGACACAGAAGAATTTCAAGAAATAACGTATGAGCAAGAGCCTGTGGGGATAAAGGAAGAAGTTAAAGCTGCTCTGAAAGAAGTGGCACAAAAGCAAGACCCCAGGAATTGATAACATACCGATAGACATATTTCAACAAACAGATGCTGCCCTGGATGTGCTCACCAAGTTGTGCCGAGAAATCTGGAGAATAGCCACCTGGTTAACTGACTGGAAGAAATCTCTATTTGTTCTCATTCCAAAGAAAGGTAATACAACAGAATGTGGAAATTATCAAACAGTATCATTGATATCACATGCAAGCAAATTTCTGCTGAAGATGATCCAAAAATTACTGGACAGCATAGCAACAGAGAATTGCCTGAAGTGAGGTTGGATTTAAAAGAGGCCGTGGCAATGAGATATTATAGCTAGTGTTAGATGGATCTTGGCTGAAAGCAGAGAGTACTAGAGGAACGTCTATTTATGTTTCATTGACTTTGCAAAGGCATTTGACTATGTGGATCACAACAAACTGTGTCTGACTCTGAGAAGAATGGGAATCCCAGAACACTTGATCATGCTAATGCGAAATCTATATATATTTAGACCAGGAGGCAGTCATCAGAACAGAGCAAGGAAACACTGCATGGTTCAAAATTGGGAAGGGTGTGCAACAAGGATGTGTCCTAGCTCCATATCTTCTCAATCTATATGCGGAACAGATTATCCAGGAGGCCGGGCTCTATGAAGAGAATTGTGGCATCAAGATTGGAGATAGATAGACTCATCAACAATCTGTGTTATACAGATGACACAATTCAGCTTGCTGAAACTGAGGAGGACCTGGCACGCTTGCTGCAGAGGGTCAAGGACTGCAGCCTTCAATATGGATTGAAGCTCAACAGCAAGAAAACAAAGATTCTCACCACTGGGCTGATTGGCAGCATTATACTACATGGTGAAGAGACCGAGATTGTTGACAGCTTCCGGTTGCTTGGCTCTACAATCAACACTCTTGGTACCAGCAGCCAGGAAATTAAAAGATTAATTGAATTGGGAAAATCTGCTGTCAGAGACTTCTCCAAAGTACTGAAGAGCAACGAGTTCAGTTTGAAGACCTATGGTGGGCCTGATACAGGCCATGGTCTTACTTGCTATGGACATACTTTCTGTGCATCAGAGAGCTAGACAATGACTCCAGATGATAGAAGGAGAATTGATGTCTTTGAGTTGTGGTGCTGGAGAAGAGTACTGAATATACTATGGACTGCTAGGAGAACAAACAAGTTCTTACTGGAGAGGGTGAAGCCAAGCTGCTCCTTGGAGGCAAGGATTCTGAAGCTTCCTCTGACATACTTTGGACATGTTGCAAAGTCGGGTCAGTCCTTGGAGAGGGATATCATGCTTGGGAGGGTGGAGGGACAACACAGGAGAAGAAGAACCTCGATGGGATGGATTGTCAGTCACTGGGGTAACGGCAATAGATGTGTTGGAGACAATAAGATTGACCAGGAATAATAGAGCAGGGCTTTAGACTGTTGTACATAGGGTCTCTATGAGTCACAGATGACTCAAAAGCACATAACAACAGCAACAATGATGTTATTATTTATGTCCTCTTTTTTTAAAAATAATTGGTTTTCATACAATTAATCTACATTGTGTTTCATTCATATACATAATGTTTTATATAACCTATCATTGGTAATTCATTTCATGCAATGTAATTAGTATACATTATATTTTAAATAATGAATTCCCATTGATCTATGCCTTTTATTACATCATTTTTTCAAGCCTCAATTGAATTTTTCCTATTACTTCACTCTTTCCCCAATCTGCCCACTGAATTCTACTATTCATGTGATTTCCACCTTTCTCCTTTTACTGTCTCCTTCCATCTTTCCCTGGCCATTTTGAACATTTTTACACATCTTTCCCACACTCTTTAAAAAATTGATATTTTAATGAAAGTTTACAGAAAACTTGAACTTTTTTTCATTCATTGTTGCACAATTTCCTCCATCACCGCCCGCCCCCCCGCCACCGAGGTCTATTTTTCTATGTACCTCTTATTCTCAACTATTGTCTTGCAAATAATACCTAATAATAAATTTCCTTTTAGACAGTTCTTTCCCTCATCTATTTCAATGCAGTGTTCATTATTTATCGTCTCTTTTCTTAGTTTGACTCCAACTCCCATGTCAAGCCTTTTTTTTAACAGTGGCATTATGCAGTATTTGTCCTTTTGTGACTGAGCTATTTCACTCAGCATAGTGTCCTCCAGGGTCTCCCATTTTGTATAATATTTTATGAGTTCCTTGTTTTTCAGTGCTACATACTATCCCATTGTGTGAATATACCACAGCTTCTCTAACCATTCACTTTTTTTTTTTATGAGGAAACAGGTTACTTCTATCTCTTTGTTATTGTAAACAAAGCAGCAATAAACATGGATGTACACATATCTGTTTGGGTGGAAGTTCTGGTTTCTTTAGGGTATATTCCCAGTAGTGCAATTTCTGGGTCAAGTGGTATTTCTACCTTTTTGAGAAAATGTCATACTGCCTTCCAGAGTAGTTGCACCATTTTACACTCCTGCCAAAAATGAATAAGGATTCCAATGTCTCCACAACCTCGACATCATTTGTTGTTTGCTGCTCTGTTAAACTTTGCTATTGTTACTGGATTGAGATGGTATCTCATTGTTGTTTTGATTTGCATCTCTCTAGAGGTAGGGATTTTGAACACTTCTTCATGTGTTTGTTTGCCATCT
>NW_006399954.1:4020076-4024260 GCF_000299155.1 Elephantulus edwardii
GTATTTCATTGTGTGAATGTATCACAATTTCTAAACCCATCAATTTTTTTTATGTTCATCTGGTTATTGTGAATAACACTGCTATTTTCATGGGTGTACTATCTGCATTTTGTGTTTCAGTTCTAATTTTCTTGGAGTATATTCCCAAAAGTGGTATATCCAGGTCATGTGGGATTTCTACATCAAGCTTTTTGAGGAAATGCCAGATTGCCTTCCGAAAAGATTGTAACATTTTACAGCCCCACCAGCCATGCATGAGATTCCCAAACTATCCACATCTTTTTCAACATTTATTGCTTGTTGTCCTTTTAAACTTTCCTGTTGCTACTGGAGAGAGATAGTATGTCATTGTTGTTTTGATCTATAGCTCTCTGATTGCCAGTGATTTTTAATGTTTCTTCATGTATCTTTTGGCCATCTGAATATGTTTAATTGTGAAAAGTTTTCATGTCTTTTGAGTTATCAGTATTTTCCTTGTGGAGGCCCTGTAGTATTCTTTAAATTGTAATTATGAGACCCTTGTCTGAAATATCATTGCCAAATGGTTTGGTTTTATGTTTTATTTTTTTCCTATAAGTTTATTTACACCTTATTGGGAAACTTTTTATGCACACAGGGACTTAGTTTATAGAAAATCTCATTGGTCAATTTTGTCCTTTCTTGGTTATGCATTTCTAGTTATATTTGCAAGCTTATTTATGCCATAGGATATGTCTTCTAAGTTTGGTCCTGTTTGGTCTCTTATCCTTACGATATTGTAATTTACCACTAGGTCTCTGGTCCATCTTTTGGTATGGTCCATTTTTGTGTATGGAGTGAGATGTAGATCCTGCTTCACCTTTTCCAGGTATTAGTCTACTTTTGCCAGCACCATTTGTTAAAGAGGTTGCCATTTCCTTATATTAAAGATTTTGATTCCTTCTCAAATAACAGTTGGCTGTAGGTATATGGGTTTATTTCTGGGCTCTCGATTCTATTTAATTGATCTATGTGTCTTTTCATTGTACCAATACTATGTTTTTTTTATTATTACTACTTTTCATTGGTTGGCCAATTGATTTGAAGAGATCCATATTTATTCCCATTCTAAAAGAAGGTGACAAAACAGAGTGTAGACATTATTGAACAATATCATTAATAACACACGCAAGTAAAATCCTACTGAAGATTATTAAAAAAAATGAAAATTACTTGAACAACACACTGACAGGAAACTACTAGAAATACAAGCTGTGTTTAGCAGAGGCCATGGCACCAGACACATTATCGCCAATGTCAGATGGATCTTGGTAGAAAGCAAAGAGTACCAGAGAAATACCTATCTATGTTTCATTGACGATACAAAGGCATTTGATTGTGTAGATCACAACAAATTGTGATTGACCTTGAGGAGAATGGGAATCCCAGAACACTTGATTGTGTTTATACGAAACCTATATTCGGACCAGGAAACAATCCTCAGAACAGAACAGATTCACTGAATGGTTCAAAATCATGGAGAGAGTGTGTCAGGGATGCATTTTGTCTCCATACTTTTAAATCTAACGGGAGGCTGGGGTTTGTTTTTGTTTTCTGGGATTTTTTTTTTTTGGAAAACATTTCCAATTTTTGTTCTTAAAAATAGGAATGAAAATTGCAAAGGCAGATTTATAATCACTTCTGAATGAGAGGGCCATTTTGGAACATCACAAGAACGCATACTCAGATGGAAATCTAGTTAAACTGCGGTTGCTCCTCAGGTTGCATTCACTCCTGCATTTTCTCAATTAGTTCTTCCTTTTATTTGCCTTTCTCTTTTCCAACTTGCCGAGACTTGGCTTTACGTTCAAGAATTTTTTTCCGATCTTTATCCAATTTCAGCCTGGTAATAACCACCTTGCTTGGGTGAATGCCCACATGCACTGTGGTACCGTTAGCCTTCTTACGCTACACTCTTTCGATGTAGATGACATACTTCTTTCTGTACACCTGGACTACCTTGCCAATCTGCTGACCTTTGTAATGTCCTCGCACCACCTGCACCTCGTCATCCTTGCGGATGGGCATGGAGCGCACGTTGTACTTCTGCCGCAGCTCTTTGGACAGAGGGGAGGGCATGATCTTCCTGCACACATGCGAAGGGGCATTGAAGTGGCGTTTTCGGTTCTTGCTGCGGTCCGAGGTAACGAAAGAGTTGAACTTCATGGTGGCAGCCGTCCGGCAGCGTCAGGGTCTCCAAGCACAAGCGGGAGGCTAGGTTTTATGAGGAGAAATGTGGCATCAGGATTGGAGAAAGACACATCAATAACCTACGTTATACAGATGACACAACCTTGCTTGCTAACATTGATGAGGACCTTCTGCAGAAGGTCAAGGACTATAATCTTCAATATGGATTGAAGCTCAACATCAAGAAGGCAAAGATTTTCACCACTGGGCCATAGCAGCATGATCGATGGGGAAGAGATGGAGGTTAACAGCGTCAGCTTGCTCTGCTACACAATCAGTATTCTTGGCACCAGCAATCTAGAAATCAAAAGATGAATTGCACTGGGGAAATCTGCTGTCAGGGAACTTTTCAGAGTGCTGAGAAGTAACAATGTCAGTCTAGAGAACAAGGTCCACCTGATCCAGGCCATGGTCTTCACAATCACTTGCTATGCATCAGAGAGCTGGGCAATAACTAAGGATGACAGAAGAGAATTGATACCTTTGAGCTGTGGTGCTGGAGAAGAGTCTTGAACCGCAAAGAAAACAAATAGATCTGTTTTAGAGAGAGTGAAACCAAGTTTCTCCTTGAAGGCTAGGATTTTGAAGCTACGCCTCACGTATTCTGGACATGTGGCCAAAAGGTAACTGATCCTTGGAGAAGAATATCATACTTGGAAGGGTAGAGGGACAGTACAGGAAAGAAAGGCCCCAGAGGTGGATTGAAACAGTAATTAGGACAATGAAGGTAGGTGTGTTAGAGTCATTGAGACTGACTCAGGACAGGGAAGGTTTCAGAGCTGTTGTACAAAGAGTCGGTATGATTGGCAGGTGACTCAATGGCGCATAATAAGACCAGTAGGTTTTGAGATCAGGGAATGTTTGCTGTGTCTTCTACTTCATTTTTCTTTTTCAGAAGGACAGTTCTTATTCAAGATCTTTCTTTTCCAAAGAAACCTAGCAATTACTTTTGGCCATTTCTTTGAAAAAGGGACTTTGCATTTGTATTTGTATTTCACTGAACATAGAGATTACTTTTGATAGGACTGTGATTTTCACTATGCTGAGTCTTCCTATACATGAGCAGGAGATATTTTCAATTTAGTTAGATCTCTTTTAGTTTGTTGAAGTAATGTTTTGTAGTTTTCCTTATAAAGTTTATTACTGTATTCCCAAGTATTTCATCTTGTGTTTGTATATAATAAATGGTATTACTTTCTTAGTTTCCTTTTTCGTCCTTTCTTTATTGCTGTTGAAGAAGATCATTGACTTTTGTGTATTAATTGTTTCCTGGCACTTCGTTAAATTGATCTGCTAGGTCTAACAGGGTTTTTGTTTGTTTGTTTGTTTGTTTTGCTTTCTTGGTTATTGTTGTTGTTGAATCTTGGGCATTTTCTGTGTACACTAGTATGTCATCTGCATGTAGCAACTGATCTGAGTGCCTCTTAATTCCTTTTCTTGTTGTATTGCCCTAAGAAGTAAATCTAATACAATATTGAATAGGACTTGTGTAAGTAAGCATACTTTTCTGGTCCCTGTTCACAACTGGAATCCCTTTAGTCTTTCTCCATTGAGAATGATGTTGATTCGTGGCTTTACATAGGTACTTTAAACAGTGATGAGGAAATTCCCTTCTATTCCCATTTTACTGAGTGTTTTAATCAAAAGGGATGTTGGGTTTTGTCAAAAGCCTTTACTACATCAATTGATAGGATCATGTGGTTTTTGTTCTTTGCTTTGTTAATGTGATAAATTACTTCCATTCTCTTTCTTATGTTGAACCATCCTTTTATACCTGTTAAAAGTCCCACTTAGCAATGATTAATTTGATTTGTATACATTGTGTTTCACATTTTCCTTCATTCACCACTGGGCCAATTGGCAGCATCAGTATGGATGGTGAAGAGATTGAGATAGTTAACAGTTTTCATTTACTTGGCTCCACAATCAACACTCTTGGTAACAGCAGACAGGAAATCAAGAGAAAAATTGCATCG
>NW_006399954.1:4024681-4033222 GCF_000299155.1 Elephantulus edwardii
CTAGGTTGGCACAGGATAGAACAGCATTTAGAGCTCTTGTACATAGGGTCACTATAAGTTGTAAGTGACTCGATGGCACATAACAACAACAGCAACATACATTGTGTTTCACATTTTTCTTCATTCAGGTTGTATTTTATAGAATCATCCTCATACATTGTGCTTTATAAATATACTTTCGATTACTCCATGCTTTCAGACTTCTGCTGGATCTTTCCCATTTCCTTTACTTTCTCCCTCCAACCACCAAATTGTGTGATCCTATGATTTCCTCCCTGCCCATCCTCCCCAATCTGCTCCCACCTCTGTACCTCCATATACATTTTACTAGTTTATTGTTGACCAGAATTTTCTCAAAGAGTTTTGCATCTATATTCATGAGAGATATTGGTCTATAGGTATTTTTTTTCAATCTTTATTTTGTTGGTTTTTTTTTTTTAATTTCTGATATCTTTGCCTGGCTTTAGTATTAGGGTTGTACTTGGATCATAGAATGACTCAAGTACAATTCCTTCTTTTTCTATTTTTGTTTTAAAAATAACATTAGTAGAATTGTTGATAGTTCCTCTCGGAATGTTTGGTAAAATTAAACCAGCCATGAAGCCTAGGTTTATTTCTGGAAATGTCTTTTTGCGACATGATCAATCTCTTCTTTTCTGATGGTTTCTGTTGAAATGGTCTGCATCCATCCGTCTGTGTCAATCAGAGAAAGGTATGAGTTTCTAGAAAATTGTCCATTTCCTCTACATTAAAAAAATTCATTTAGTGTGGCTTTTTTGTAGTGGTCTATTATTCTTGATTAAGTTTCAGATGGTTTTGTGTGATGTCATCGTTTTAATTTCTTATTCTAGTTATTTGTGTCTCCTCTTTTCTTTATTTTTTTAAGTTGGTCTCTTCTATTGCGTCTCTCAGAGAACCAGCAAATCCTGGTGTTACTGATGTTTTCCATTTGCTTTTCTTTTTTCTATTTTATTGGTTTCATCCCTAGTTTTTATAATTATCTTTCTTCTAGAGGCTGTAGGATTTATTTATATTCTCTCTCTCTCTCTCTCTTCTTCCTCTCTCTCTCTCTCTTTTAATGTGTTTGCCTTTTTTTGCTGTCAGCTGCCCACAGAAACATCTCAGCTGTATCCCAGAGGTTTTGGTATATTGCATTTTTATTTTCAATTGTTTCAAGGACCTTTTTAATTTTACTTTTCCTTTCTTCAACAACTTTATAGTGCTGTAGGCAGGGTGTGATTTAGCATCTATATGTGTATTATTTAACCTTTGGCCTCTTGTTAAATTCTAGGTTAATGGCATTGTGGTGAGAAAATATACTTTGTGTTATTTCAATGTTGGTTTATTGGGTTTTGTTGTTCTTGTTTTTTCCATTTGTTGTTTGCTCTGTATCCCATAGTATGATCAATTCTGGAGACTGTACCATACCTTGAGAAGAAAGTAATTTTTTGTGTGGGAAACATGCAACATTTTATCTTTTTCATATAACAAGAAATCATGAAGTAGCAATTGCCTACAACTCTATAGTGTTAATAAAATAACCTCTATGATTCATTGATCTTCCCCCCTTATGATTGTTGTTATGTGCCCGTCAAGTCACTTGCGACTCATAGCGACCCTATATACAACAGGCCTAAACTCTGCTCTGTCCTGTTCCAATTATCCCATTCACTGAATCAATCCACCTCATAGAGCCGTCCCTCCGCCCTCCCCAGCATGATGTCCTTCTCCAAGGACCGGTCTCTCCTCACAACATGTCCAAAGCATGTTAGACGGAGCCTCAGAATCCTTGCCTCAAAGGAGCCACACGGTTTAACCCTCTCCAGGACGAATCTGTTTTCCTAGCAGTCCATGGTATTCTCAATACTCTTCTCCAGCACCACAGCTCAAAGACATCAATTCTCCTTCTATCCTCCTTAGTCATTGTCCAACTCTCTGATGCATAACAAGTGATTGTGAAGACCATGGCCTGTATCAAATGCACCTTAGTTTCCAGAGAGACACCATTGCTCTTCAGTGCTTTGGAGAGGTGCCTAACAGCAGACTTTCCCATAGCAATGCGCCTTCTAATGTCCTGGCTACTGGTGCCAAGAGGTTGACTGTGGAGCCAAGCAAACTAAAGCTGTGTACAATCTCAATCTCTTCACCATCCATCCTGATGCTACCAATTTGTCCAGTGGTGAGAATCTTCGTCTTCTTGACACTGAGCCTCACTCCATATTGTAGGTTGCAGTCCTTGACCCTCTGCAGCAGGTGCTTCAGGTCTTCTTCAGTTTCAGCAAGCAGGGTTGTGTAATCTGCATAACGCAGATTGTTGATAAATCATCCACCAATCTTGACCCCACATTTCTCCTCATAGAGCCCAGCCTCCCGGATAATCTGTTCTGCATATAGGTTGAAAAGGTATGGAAATAGGATACATCCCTGGCATACGCCCTTCCCAATTTTGAACCACGCAGTGTTCCCTTGCTCTCTTCTGACGACTGCCTCCTGGTCCAAGTATAGGTTTCGCATTAGCACGACCAAGTGTTCTGGGATTCCCATTCTTCTCAGAGTCAGCCACAGATTGTTATGATCCACACAGTCAAATGCCTTTGCATAGTCAATGAAACACAGATAGACAGACAGTCCTCTGGTATTCCCTGCTTTCAGCCAAGATCCATCTAACATCAGCTACAATATCACTAGTACCACGACCCCTTCTAAACCCAGCCTGGACTTCTGGTAGCTCTCTTTTGATGTGCTGTTCCAGTCGTTTTTGGATAATCTCCAGTAAAATCTTGCTTGCATGTGAAATCAGTGAAATTGTTCTGTAGTTTCCACATTCTGTTGGGTCACCTTTCTTTGGGATAGGAACAAATATCGATCTCTTCCAGTCAGTTGGCCAAGTGGTCGTTCTCCAGATTTCTTGGCACAACTTGATGAGCATGTCCAAGGTAGCATCTGTTAGGTGAAATATGTGAATTGGTATACCATCTATTCCTGATGGAATAGATGAAGATGGGTGGGGAGTCTGATGGACCCTTTAGATGCCCAGCTTTCTCCCTTATGATTAACCCAACTTAAATTTCTGCTTTTACTGCAAATGCCCTAATCTCTCTTTCTTATTTGATGGACAGCTTTGCTGGGTATAGGAGTTGGACTGGTAATTCTTCTGTAAATATTATCTCATTATCTTCTTTCACACATAGTTTCTGCTGAGAAGTCAGAGGTTTACCTAATTGGTTCTTTTTGTAGGTGACTTAAAAAAAAATGCTGTTTTTAGTATTCTCTCCATTGCTTTTTATTTTGGAGAATTTGAATGTGATATACATTTATGCTCTTAATTTGAGGTCATTCTTGACACCAGCAGCCAGGAAATTAAAAGACGTATTGTGATGGGAAAGTCTGCTATTAGAGACCTCTCTACAACATTGAAGAGCAACAAGGTCAGTCTGGAGACTAAGGTGCACGTAACACAGGCCATGGCCTTTGAAATCACATGTTATGCATCAAAGAGCTGGAAAATAACAAATGATTATAGAAAGAGAATTGATTCCTTTGAGTTGTGGTGTTGGAGAGGAGTATTGAATATATCATGGACTGCTAAAAAAATGAACAGGTTCGTACTAGAGAGATTAAGCCAGGCTGCTCCTTGAAGGCAAAGATTCTGAAGCTTCGTTTGACATGTCCTTGGAGAGGGATGCTATGCTTGGGAGGGTAGAAAGCACAGGAGAGGAACACCCCGGATGAGATGGATTGATTCAGTGACTGGGATAATGGGGGTAGGTGTGTCAGGGACAGTGAGATTGGCACAGAATAGGGCAAGATTTCAGGCTGTTGTTCATATGAGTCACTATGAGTCACAGGTAGCACATAACAACAACAACAATTTGTTGGTTTTTTAAATTTTTTTTTTTAATTTTATACTGGTTTACTTACAAAGCTCATATACATTGTTTCTCACACTGGATCTTTCCCCTTTCCTTTACTCACCCTTCCCTCCACTCATCAAATTTTGCATCCCTAGGCTTCCCTCTTCCCTCCTTGGATCCTCATACTCATTCTACAATAATGGTCTTATAAATAGTATTTATCTTTATGAGACTGAGTTATTCACTTAGCATAATGCTCCCCAGTCACTCCCAAGTTAGAACACACTAGGGAAACTGGCCTCCATCTGGACACCCAGTATTGAAGCACCTTCCTGGAATAAATGAACAAAGTTAAGGACTTGTAGAGTTTTGCCTACTGGAATGTATGAGGTTTTGAAGGGCTTTCTTTTCTGCAAAAGTCATGTGTTGCAATTTTCCTCCAAACCTGATTTAACTCAGAACTTAAAAGTGGAATTTCAAAGCACAATTTGAGAGGAATCCAGTCTGCTTCTGTTGCAGCCCAAAGTTTTGTTTTGCTGTTGATTCTATAGCTGCTTCCTCAATGACCATTTCAAATGATTCTGTGCTTCCATTTACATCTGAGCCGGAAACCAAATCATGCTCTCCTCTCTCATCAGAAGCATTATTCAGCTTTCGATGTGGAAGATGATTAGAGGCATTCAGCATCATGACATAGCCACAAAAATGCTTCAGGTTTCCTTTGCTCCTCAAAGTATGCAATGCTCTGTGAACACCCTTATTGACCAGGGTAAACTCTCCTTGTAGTTCTGATTCATCAAATGGAAATGGTATATGGATGGTCTCTCCTATTCCATGTAAACCATGCCCCTGTATTAAAGCCAGGGAATGTGTTAAAACATCATTCAACATTGTGAACATCTTCAAAGTAGGAACTACCCCAGGTTTATGGCTCCAAGATGTAATTAGTAATCAGTCATAACCGCAGAATATATCTGGCAGTTTTCAAAGCCTTATCCTTTTGGACAATAAAAGAGATGGTGGTCCTTGCCCAGTGATATAGTAAACATGCAGTTTTAACCAGATAGAGCTGACTTCTGGGATAGCTGGTGCAATATGTTGAGGCATGCAGCTGTTGACTGGACGGATTTCATTGGTCAGAGGCTCATGGAAACGAGCAGAGTGTAATTTTTGTTCAGAACTCTGCTGCAAGTTGCAGGGTCCAGACCAAGAAGACTTTCACAGTGTAAGAGATCCAAAGGGAAACCATAGGTAGGTTGATCTGGCTGTGTAGTTTGTGCAACTAGATCCTTATTATGACAATAATAGAATTGAGTTTCTCAGAGTAAGTGCAAGATCAAAATATCTCTATGCTTCGCCTGGACCTTTTCCAGTTCTCTAAGAAAGCTGTCCAGAGACTCATCTGAGAGCTTGCCAATTTCAAACATCATGACTGAATGACTTTGCAAGTTTGATGAAAGATTTCCCATCACTAAAAAGGCAATAAGTGGTGCAACTACTGTGGAAGGTGGTGTGGAGCTTTCTCAAAAAGTTGCAAATAGAGATACCATTTGACCCAGCAACTCCACTACTGGGAATATACCCTAAAGAGACCATAACTGACATCCAAGCAGATATATGCACACCCATGTTTATCGTGGCTGTGTTCACAATAGCAAGGAGTTGGAAACAACTTATGTGCCCATCAACAAAAGAATGGATAGAGAACCTGTGGTATGATCACACAATGGAATATTACACTGCATTGAAAACAAGGAACTCATGCAATATTATTCAAAATGGGTGGCCCTGGAGGACATTATGCTGAGTGAAATATCTCAGTCACAAAAGGACAAATAGTGCATGGTGCCACTGTTGTAAAACAGGACTGACATTGGTTTGGGGGGGAGATTGAGAAAAATGAGATAAATAATGTATACTGCTTTGAAACAGATGAGGGAGAAAACTGTTTAAAAGGGATATGTGATTAGGTATTTTTGTCATGATGGGAGTCCAGAGGAAAGGCTGTGTAATGGAGTGGATCTGGGGGGAGAAGGATTGTAAAACAATGAAAGAATTTTTCTTTTACTTTTCCAAGGGGAGAATGTACTGGGAGGGAGAAGGAGGGAGGTAGAAAAGTGCAACAATGAGTGAATGGAAATCCAAAGTCTCTGTAAATTTTTCATTGAAATTAATAATAAAAAAGGGGGGAAAGGCAATAAAAGTTGAATCAAACAGGAATGCAATATGCTTAGTATAACATGTTGGCAAATTCAAACTGCCTATGCTGGCTGTGTCAGCTGGATCTTCCTGATTGAATCAGTGTCAGTAGCCAAAAATCTTCTGGTACAGGTCTCCTACTTCACCCAGCATACCATAATAGGAGCATCTTTTGTGGATTGAAAGTGCTCTTCAATCTGTTTAGAGATGAAACAATCTGCCATGATGAATGAAGTTGATCCAAATTTATTATTTGTCCCTTCTTGTGGGCAAAGCCCAATTGCCAATACATTGAAGCGGTATTCTTCACTAGGGATAAATCAAGGATATTTGCAAGCTCTGCAACATTAGTATGCTCAACTATGTAACTCTTTCCCAACTCCTTCAACCTCTCTCTCTGTCCACCAAACTCTGTAATCCTACTGACTTGCTCCCTCCACACTTTCATCCACTCTCTCCCCTTCCCCTTTCCTCTTTGGATACTTATATACATCTTTTTAGTTGTCCTATTTTTTACAATAATGAATTTACACAGTATCTGTCCTTATGAGACTGAGTTAGCTCACTCAGCTTTTTAGACTTTCCTATGTTACATAGTATTTTTCAAAATTATTGCTCTTAAGTGCTGCATAATGGGAACCTACTGCAGTTTCTCAATTTAGCAGTTTGTTGATGGGCATTTGGGGTGTTTCCAGTTTCTTGCTCTTGTGAATAATGCTGCTATAAACCTTGGTATGCAAATATCCATTTGTGTCTCAGTTCTAATTTCCTTAGAGGGTATTTCTAGCAATGGAATATGCTGGTTCATGTGAAATTTCTGTGTCCAGCTTTTTGAAGAAATGCCAAACTTCCTTCTAGAGTGGTTGTACCATTTTCACAATCCCACCAATAGTGTATGTTTGGACTTCTACACATCTTCTTTAGTATTCGTTGCTTGCTGTTCTGTTAAACTTTATCACTGCTACTGAACTGAGATGATATCTCATTATGGTTTTGATTTGGGTCTCTGTTATTGCCAGTGATTTTGAGCATTTCTTCACATGTCTGTAGGCTGAATGTCTTCCTCTGTGAAAAGCCTTTTAATATATTGCTCATTTGTAATTGGGTCTTTTTCTTGTGGAAGTCATGCCATATTCTGAAAAGTTTTATTTTGCGGGCCTTGTTCGAGTTGGCATTGCCAAACATTTTTTCCCAATTTGTAAGTTTTATTTTCACCCTCTGTCTTGATGTGGGGTTTTTGTTGTTGTTGTTTGTTTGTTTTGTTTTGTCTTGTTTTAGGTCTAATCTTTTTAGAGTTCACAGAGCTTCTTTAATATGTCGTTGTTGTTGATTGCCTTTGAATTGAGTATGACTCATAGCAACTATATGAACAAAAGGCCTGAGGCCCCTCAATACCTAAGAAGTTTTCTTCTAGTATCTCTTGGACAATTTTCTCAGTGCTTTTCTTCTATCCCTCCTATTTTGTAAGTCCTATCACACATGTTATTGTGTTTGATGTTATCCCACATCATTCTAATGTTTTCTTCATTTCCTTCCATCTTTTTTTCTTCAAGTAAGTTCCCAGTAAGATTTTTATCTTCTAGCTCACTGATTCTCTGTTCCATCCCTTCTATTCTAATTTTTTGTCTCTCCAGCGTGTTGGGGAATTCTCCAATTAAATCTTGATAATTTGGATTGCATTTTTATTCTTTTCTTTTATTTCCAAAACTGTATTGATTGTACTTTCTCTGTCTTGTATTGATTGGTTTTTTTTTTTAATTCTTGCAGGTCTTTTTTTAAATTAATAATTTTAATGAACATTTACAGAGATTTTGGATTTCCATTCATTCATTGCTGCACTTCTCTCCCCGTCCAGCCCTACCCCCCCCACCCCGTTCGCACCTCTCTTTGAAAAGTAAAAGAAACACTCCTTCCCTGCTACACAATCCCCCCACACCCCCTCACTGCCCCTAGCACATGCCACTATGTAACCTTAACTATGGACTCTTGTGATAACCATAATATCCTATCATACATTGCTTTTAAATTATTCTCTCCCTCATCTGTTTCAGTGCAGTATACACAATGTATCCAGTTTTTCTCAGTCTTACCCCAACCTTGATATCAGTCCCATTTTACAGCCGTGGCACCATACAATATCTGTCCTTTTGCGACTGAGATATTTCACTCAGCATAATGTCCTCCAGGCTAACCCATTTTGAATAATATTGCATGAGTTCCTTGTTTTTCAATGCAGTGTAGAATTCCATTGTGTGAATATACCACAACTTCTCTATCCATTCGTTTGATGATGGACACCTGGGTTGTTTCCAACTCCTTGCTATTGTGAACACAGCCACGATAAACATGGGTGTGCATATATCTGCTTGGATGTAATTTATGGGCTCTTTGGGATATATTCCAATTAGTGGAATTGCTGGATCAAATCTTATCTCTATTAGCAACTTTTTGAGAAAGTGCCATATGACCTTCCACAGTGGTTGCACCA
>NW_006399954.1:4036766-4044173 GCF_000299155.1 Elephantulus edwardii
TTGTTTGGTATATTTTTCACCATCCTTTTCTTTTTAGTCTGTCTTTATCTTCATTTTTCAGGTATGTCTCTTGTAGACAACGTATTGATGGATTTTGGCTTTTTATCCAGTCTGCTACTCTTTTTATCTTCAGTGATGCATTTAAACCATTTACATTCAGTGTGATTATTGAGAGGCAAGGTTTTATTTCTATCATTGTGTTGAGTTCTTTTTGGTGTTGTTGCTAGTTACTTTGGTCCATCATGTTTTCTGTAGTATCTCTGTAAGAAGGATATCTCTGAGTCTTTCCTGCAATGCTGGTCTTGTTTTTACAAACTCTCTTATGTTTTGCTTTTCTGGGAATATCATGATCTCTCTTTCATATTTGATGGATAATTTTTCTGGGTACAGTATTCTTGGTTGACAGTTGTGTTCTTTGAGTGTTTGATATATGTCCTTCTGCCCTCTTCTTGCTTGCATGGTTTCTTTTGAGAAATCAGCACTTAATCTTATCTCCTCTCCCCTATAGGTTACTCTTTGTTTCTCCATTGCTGCTTTCAGAATTCTCTCCTTATCTTTGGTTCTGGCAAATATGATATGCCTTGATGTTTTTCTTTTGGGGTCTAGTCTATATGGTGTTTGCTGAGCTTCTTGTATATATTGTCTCATTCTTCATTATGCCTGGGGAATTTTCCTCTAGTAATTCTTCCACACTTTTTCAGTGCTTTTACTTGCTTCTTCCTGTTCTGGGATTCCAACGATGCATATGTTTTTTTTTTTTGATGGCATCCCACATTATTCTTAGATTTTCTTCTTTTCCCTTCCTTTTTGAGTCTGCTTTTGCTCTAGCAAATCAGTAGTGACAATTTTGTCTTCTATTTCACTGGTTCTGTGTTTCATCTCTTCAACTCTGCTCATGTGTCCTTCCATCATGTTGACAGCCTCTGAAACATTGGACCTCATATTTTGGATAGTGGTTTCTTGTTTTTCCACTGCCGCTAATGCCTTGTTTGTTTTCTTTACATTGTTCTGGACTTTTCTTTTTTAGTTCCTCCTGGTTTTTCCTTGTAGTGTCCTGTAATTCTTCAAGTTTGTCTTTCATCCATTGAAAATATTCAATAATTGTTCTTTTATATTCTGTGTCAGAAAGTTCCATCAGACTTTCTGCCTTCAGTAAATCCATTGATACTGTGTCACCTTTTGGGGGTGATATCTTGCTTTGTGCTTGTGTATTGTGTGGGACAGCTTGCTTTCTTTGAGACATTGATATATTCTTGATCTGAAGATAATGCTCTAGAGATCAGTTGGGTAGCTATCCCACTTGTGTTTTTCTCTGAACATCTGACTCCAGGGAGTTGTCAATTCAGAGAACAGCCTTTTGAAGGTAAGACAGGTCAAGGTGCTCTGGATTAAAGACAGGTTGATTAACCAGATGTGTAGACACAGGTGTGGAGCCAAATGGGGGTGGGGCATGCATGTGGTTGGGGCCATTACAAGGGTAGGTCAACCACTTTAGGGACCTCACTCAGACCCCATTTGTCTGGGTATGCTTACAACTGGGGTCCCTATTCAAATTTCAGCTGTCTGTCTCCCACCCAGTGGTTTTCATTCACTGGTCCCTGTCCAGTGGTACTCACACAGTTGCCCTTCCACAGTGGCCCCTACCCAGGAAGGATCCTGGGTCCAAAGGGACTCAACAAGACAAAGTCAAATTCCCACCAACCCACTCACCTCTGGCTGGTCTGCGGTATCCACAAAAGTTCAGCCAAATTATCACTGGCCTGCTGTTCCTGGGCAGTTAGCGTGGCCCAAGAGAGCTCAGTCAAATTCCCACCTGTGGGCTCACCCTTGGGTACTCTCCCAGACAATCGGCGGTGCCCAAGAAAACCCAATTAGGATCCTACCAGCCTTTCTCGTGACAGATCAGTCCCACAGCAGCTTGATTGGTGGTTTAAGACGATGGCTGGATCCGAGGTGTGCCTTTATGTACTAACTCAGAATCTACTGTCCACGGCTGTTGGTAGGTCTCTGTGCTGCATGAAGGAATCTCTAGTGGACCTGGAGCACCGCCAAGGGTGTAGGGTTGTGGCCAGGCAACCAGAGTGTGCCAGAAGTGTGGGGGCAGGGATGCTGGTGGGGTGGTGTCCCTGGACACGGTGCTGTGGCAGGGGTGGGGGTGCAGGGCTTGGGCAGCACTGGGAGTTAGGGGTTGCAGTCCATTCCCAGATATTAAGCTGCCAAGTCACCAGTCCTCAGCAAATAAGACTACATGCGCTGTCGCCCTTGTGCGCAGCTGTCGCCACAGCCCTTTTTTTATGGTTTCATTTTTTTCTTCCATCATGTATAACTTCTTATATAACTATTTATCGATATATTTCCTCTGGCTTTCTGTCTCTGGCATATTCATTTTAACTATGGTCTCAAATCTTTGTAACTTTTGCAGTAGCTGTTAATATATGTCAATATATTCCTTCTGCTTCTTTGTTTCTGGAGTATTTGTTGGGTCTGCAATCTGTTATTCTTTTTAAGGAAAAGAATGTTTTGTTTTTCATAATGTTTAAAACTGTCTTAGCTTTCTTGACAGCATTATATGTTGTTGTCTTTATTATACTGAGGCAGTTTCTGTTTTGTCTGCATAGGCTATTGACACATCCTTATCAATATGAGGTGCTTTACAAATTTCAGACATAAATTATTATCTCCCAATTGAGCTTCCCAGTTTCAATCTTCTCCTCTGGCTGTCGTTGATCAGATCTGTTCCCTGTTTCCTGTTTCCTGTGACCAGCTTTTAATCCAGTTTTCCTTTGAGGAGCAGGAAACTGGGGCCTTTTCTTTGTCTAGCTGTGGTGGGTATACTTTTCTGTGCTGTCTTGTAGTTAGATGGAGGGTGTAGGTTCCCCTCATGGATAGAAAAAGTCTCAATAGTTTAGCCTGGGATATATTGCTCAGGGAAAAGACCAAAGAAAGTGACGAGATACCAGAAGTGTGACCCCCAAGTATCAGTAGTTCCTAATAGCAATGTATTTATCCTCCCAGGGCTGATTGTGGAAGTAGCTATTTCTGTTTTAGAGGACAAACACTCAGGGAAGCACTATTTCTCTGCAATGCAGATCTCAATTCTGTTTTCCAGCTAATGTCTCTATTCATTCTAAGTCTGGTCCCTAGGTAGCTGTTCCCACAGGATCTTCCTGAGCAGGCAAAAACTCAAAGACGCACTAATTTCTCAATTCACTTCTCAATTCTAGCTGTTCCTAATGTCCAAGCATGCCTGCATCTCCTCTTTAGAAACCACTCAGTGGAAGAGAATTTATCCGTATTTTTGCCCTTTGCTTTTCAATTGCTTTGTGGACTGCCTATAGGCCAGAAGCCCTCTCACACACATTTCTCTTCCCCAATTAAAATTCTATCTGTGTTGTTCTGAAGCGCATGTCAGACTTTTCCATCAAGAACAAGCTATGGTGTTCCTGGTTACCACAGTCTCTAGTTCTTACAACCTTGAAACCTTTCTGAACATTTCCTTTCCATGTCGACACATTTGCTAATCTCTGATGACTTCATCTCTCCTCCCATCACTGCCTGTCAACACTCCAGTTATTTGAATCTCTGATCCAAAATATCCCTTATTCTTTCTATTTCGCTTCCTTCCTTTTCTCCTTCCACTCTTCACATTCAATCATTTTTGCCTGCCTGTTCCTTATTACTCATTGCAATACTGATACTATCTGTCCATTTCTTTCAAGTTGATCTTCCCTTAATCCATTAATGTTCAATTTCTATTCTATTCCTATTTCCCTGTTCTCCTACTATTTTTTATAAGTCTTATGCAGTATTTGTTCTTTTGTGATAGTTATTTTACTCAGTTTAATGTCATCTAGACTCTACAATGTTGTCCAATGCTTTTTAAGTTCTTGTTTTTAATGCTGCATGTTATTTGATGGTGTGAATATACCATCAATTTGTTTGTATTTGAGCACTTGAGCTTGTTTTGTCTCCTTGCTATTGTGAATAATATTCCAGCAAACATAGGTAAACATATATCTGCTCATGTCTGAACTCTGATTTCCTTAAGGTATTTCCAGTAGTAGAATAACTGGATCAAATGGGATTTCTATTTTCAACTTTTTAAGGATTTACCAGATTTCCTTCTATAACATTTTACTACTTTACATTCCTACTTACAGTGCATGATAGTTCTAGTTTCTCCACATTCTCCCCAACATTTCTAGTTTACCCTTTTGTTGAACTTTGATATTGTTGCTAGGTGAGATGATATTTCATTATTGTTTTGAGAAAATTATGGCATCTGTAATTTCTGTTGAGACTGCACTGTGCAAATGGCATAATTTTCCTTGCTGAAAAGACTTGACATGCTTACTGCAGAAGATTGAAGACTACAATCATCAGTATGGATTACATATCAACATTAAGAAATAAAAGCCTTTAATACAGGCCGTAAGTAACATTACATTACATTACATTACATGGGGAAAAGATAGAAACTGCCAGTTATTTCATCGTATATCTACAATCAATACACTTGGTACCAACAGTCAGGAAATCAAAAGGTGTATCACACTGGGAAAATCTGCTTTCAGTCAACTTTCCAAAGTGCTGAAGAGCAAAGATGCCAGTTTAAAGATCAATGTGCACTTAATCCAAACCACAGGCTTTCCAATTGCTAAAAGCGGAAACCTCTGATGACCTAGTGTAGTGGTAAGAAGCAGTGCTGCAAACTCAAAGGAATGGGCCTTGAACCCACCAGCTGCTCTATGGGAGAAAGGTGGGCTTTTTGCTACCGTGTGATTTATAGATTCTGAAAACTCACTGGAGGATCAGCTGGTTCTGACTCAATGGTATACGAAAACAGCATGCATCTAAAAGTTGGACAATGTATAAGACTGACAAGAACAATAAATGCCTTTGAGTTGAGTGGTAAAGAAGAATACTGAATATTGCATGGACTGCCAAAAGAAGAAACAAATATATCTTGGAGAAAGGGCATACTGGGTGCGCTTTAGAAGCTAGAATGGTGAAATTTTGTCACAAATATTTTAAGCATATTGCTAGGAGGGACTAGTCCTTGGAATAATACATCATGCCTGGGAAAATGGACTGTCAGCAAAAATGAGGAAGACGCTCAATGAGATGAATTGATACAATGACTGCAACAATGGCTCAAGTATTACGGAGATGTTGAGAATGACGCATGACGCAGCATTTAGTTCAGATCCATTGTTTGTTAGGGTGACTATGAGTCATAGTCAACCTGATGTAATCTAAAATCTACAATAGCTAGTGATTTTGAGTATTTCTTTAAATCTTTGTTGGCTATCTAAATATGTGTTTTTATGGAGAGTGCAGTTACATCTTTTGGCCATTTTATAATTAAGTTAATAGTCTTTTTCTTGCTGGGGTGTTGTATTATTACATATATTTTAGCTATGAGTGCTTATAAGATATTTCATTACTGAATATATTTTTTTCTAGTCTGTGAGTTTTCTTGTTACTCATTTGGAGAATTTATATGTATACACACACACACACACACACACACACACATGGATTTTCTTTTTGGAAGACCTCACTCATATATTTTATCCTTTCCTGGTTGTGCATGCGTTTGCTATGTTTGAAAGCCTATTCATGATTTGGACTAGGTCATCTAAATTTGTTCCAGTTTTACCTCTGATAAAGTTTTTGGATTTACCCATCAGTGCCCCCTGATCTGTCTTGTCTTGTTTTTTGTGTATGGTAAAATGTGGATCTTGGCTCAGTTTAATGCATATAGAAATCCAGTTTTGAGAGCATCACTTGTTATAGAGGCTGCCATTTCACCACATAATGGATTTTGTTTCCTTTTTCAAATATGACTTGACTATGGGTTGAATTCTGTGTTCTTGATTCTATTCCATTATTTTATGCACCACTTGCTATATCAGTAGTATACTGCTTTGATTACCACAGCTGTATAATAGCCAGCGTTCAGATGATGGGTTGTGATACCTCCTACTTTGTTTTAATTTTTCAGTACAGCTTAACTTACTTGAGTTCTCTTTCTTTTTTCAAGTGAAGATGGAAATTGCCTTTTCTATCTCCTTAAAGAATGGTTTAGTATCTGTATTGGGACTGTATTGAACCTACAGGTTGATTTTTGGTATAATTGTCAATTTCACAATACTGAGTCTTTCATGAATGTTATATATTCTTTCATTTTTCTAGGTCTATTTTTGCTTCTGTTAGTAGTGTTTTATAATTTTTTTTATTTGCGGCTTTTGTGTCTCATGTTAGGTTTACTCCTCAGTATCTCATTTTGTGATTGGCTGTTGTTATTGGTATTACTTTTATTATTTCCTTTTCAGTGTTTTCTTTTTAAGTGTAGAGAAATATGACTAGTTCTTTTTGTATTTTATTGTTTTTTTAAAAAAATATTGGTTTTCATATAATAATTCCTTTACATTATATTTCATTCATGCGTTGTGTTTTACACAATCTTTCATTTACATTTTGTTTTATACAATCATACAGATACATTCTAGTTTACATTATTTTTAAAAATTGTTTTGTTTACAAAGTTTATATGTAGTGGATTTCACACTATTCCTCATTCAAATTGTCTTTCACACAATTATCCTAATGTATTATGTTTTATAAAATTAATCACCATTAGACCTAGTCCAACATTAGCATGTCTTTTTGCCTAGATCCTTCCCATTTGCTTGACTCCCTTCCTACACCCACCAAACTGTGTAGCTTGTGGTTTCACATCTATCTAGCCTCACCTGTTAGTTCTCTCCTATACATGTTTTTCTAGTTACCCTTCTATTTTTACAATAATGGTCTTACACATTATTTATTTAGTCGCCATTGCAAGAACATGGAAACAGCCCAAATGTCCTTCCAGAACCGAATGGATGGAGAAATTGTGGTATATTCACACAATGGAATACTATACAACCCACAGGAGCAATGAGTTTTAAAAATACTTCATGACTTGGAAGAGGCTGGAGGGCATTATGCTGAGTGAAATAACTCAGTCTCATAAGGACAAATTTACCTGATTTTTGTATATTAACCTTGTATCCTGCCACACTGCTCAGTTGGTCTACTAGGTCTCACAGGATTTTTTTCCTGCGTGTTTAGGGGTTTCTATGTACACTCTGGTATGATCTACTTATGTTGCTGTTGTTGTTGTTATGTGCCGTCGAGTCGCTTGCAACTCATAGCGACCGTGTGTACAACAGCCCTAAACCGTGCTCTATCCCGTGCCTATCTCACTGCCTCCGACACACCCATCCCGATTACCCCAGTCACTGAATCAATCCACCTCATAGAGGTTCTTCCCCTCCTGCGCTGTCCCTCCACTCTGCCCAGCATGATGTCCCTCTCTAAAGACCCGTCTCTCCTTACAACATGTCCAAAGTATGTTAG
>NW_006399954.1:4044273-4045356 GCF_000299155.1 Elephantulus edwardii
AACATTTCTTCATGTGCTTGTTGGCCATCTGAATGTTTTCTTTGGTGAAGTGTCTGTTCATATCCTGTGCCCATTTTTCAATTGGATTATTTACCTTTATCTTGTTGTGGTGCTCAAGTATTTTCTAAATACTAGGTATAAGTCCCTTGTCTGACATGTCATTACCAAATACATTTTCCCAGGCTATGGCTTCCCTTTTTACCCTGTTGAAGAAGCTTTTGGGTGTGCATAGGGATTTAATTCTTAGAAGGTCCCATTCTTCTATTTTATCTTCTCCTTGTTGTAGATTTTTCAGGGTACTTGGAAGACTGTTTATGTTGTGGATTAGGACTACTACAGTTCTTCCAAGCTTTTCTTTAATGAAGTTTATAGACCTTGGTTTTAGACCTAGATCCATTATCCACCTTGAGTTGGTTTTTGTATATGGAGTGAGGTGTGGATCTTGCTTGAATCTTCTGCAGATATTTTTCCAATTTTGCCAACAGCATTTGTTAAAAAGGCTGTCATTTCCCTACTTAACTGATTTCAACTCCTTGTCAAAAATCAGTTGACCATTCTGAGTTCTCAATTCTATTCCAATGATCTATGTGTCTGTCATTGTACCAGTACCATGCTGTCTTAACCACCATGGCAATGTAGTAGGATTTGAAATCAGGGAGTGAGATGACTCCTCTCTTGTTTCTGTTTTTAAGGAGTGCTTTGCTTATTCGGACTTCTTTCCATTCCAAGTGAAACTGGAGATCATCTTTTCCATCTCCTTGAAGAATGGGATTGGTATTTTTATTGGGATTGCGTTGAATGTGTAAATTGCCTTAGTTAGTGTTGCCATTTTCACAATATTGAGTCTTCCTATCCATGAGCAAGGGATATTCTTCCACTTCTCCAGGTCTTTTTTCGTTTCTTGTAGTAATGTTTTGTAATTTTCTTTGAATAGCTCCTTTGTGTTTCTGGTTAGATTTACTCCCAAGTATTTAATCTTGTGATTCGCTATTGTGAAGGGTTTTGTTTTTCTTACTTCAGGATCTGTATTTTCTTTGTCACTGTAGAAAAATCCAACTGATTTTTGTATGTTGATCTTGTATC
>NW_006399954.1:4061407-4061981 GCF_000299155.1 Elephantulus edwardii
TTCTTCTGACATACTTTGGGCATGTTGCAAGACAGGATCAGAGACAGCACAGGAGAAGAAGACCCTCAATGAGATGGATTGATTCAGTGACTGGGGTAACGGGAATAGATGTGTCAGAAATAATAAGATAGGCAAGGGATAGAGCAGGGATGTTGTACATAGGTTCCCTATGAGTCACAGGCAACTCGACAGCACATAACAACAATAACAACTCCATTCCTATTTTCAAGTTGTTTTATTTTGATTTTTAATCATAAATAAATGTAGAATTTTACATGATGCTTTTCTTGCATCAATTGACATAGTGTGATTTCTAGATCTTACCTAAATCTCAACTCATTGCTGTAGAGTTGGAACCAACTCATAGCTGACTCTTCCGTGGGTTTTTGGTCAAATCAAACAGAAGGAGATAATCCATCTTTTTCTCATAGAGCAACTGGCCAGGGAAGAGCTGTTAATATGATGGAATATATTAATTAGAGTTTTATTAATCAATCAGTCTTGCTGCATTCCTGGAATAAACTCAAGTTGCCTAAAATTCTTTTTATATGTTGTTAAATTATACTTGCTTATA
>NW_006399954.1:4065336-4068891 GCF_000299155.1 Elephantulus edwardii
GGGGTTAAACCGGTTGGCTCCTTGGATGCAAGGATTCTGAGGCTCCATCTAACATACTTTGGATATGTGGTGAGGAGGGACCGGTCCCTGGAGAGGGATATCATGCTTGGGAGTGTGGAGGTAGAGCGCAGGAGAGGAAGGCCCTCTATGAGGTGCATTGATTTAGTGACTGGGATAATCGGGATGGGTGTGTCAGAGACAGTGTGATTGGCACAGGTCACAGTGGAGTTTAGGGCTGTTGTACATAGGGTCGCTATGAGTCGCAAGCGACTCGCGGCACATAACAACAACAATAATTTATTAAATGGGTTTTTAAAAAATACTTTATTTATAAAGAGATTGGTGTGGAGTTTTACTTTTAACAGGGTTTTTGGGTTTGTTTCTGGCATCAGGTTAATACTACCATAATAAAGTAGATTATAAAGTATCTATTTCTATTCTATTTTTGGAAAGCAAATATGTCAGATTAGTGTTAATTCTTATTTAATTATGAGAAACTTCAATTATCTGGATGTGGAAGTTTTAGTTTTAAAAAATGTATTTGGGGAATAAAGTTAAAATATAAATACAATTATCTTGATATCTATTAAAAAGTTGCATTGCCATCTAGTCGGAATCAACTCATAATTGAGTTCATTTTCTGAGGCTGTAAATCACACAGTAATTTCCCTTATTTTTCTTACAAAGCTACTAGTGGATTTGAACTGCCAGTGAAGCACGTATTTTGGGTTAGCCTCAAAATTCCTTAAAGATGAAGCTGCTTGAGCTCCCCTAGATGGCCTTAAGCCTATTCAAATTATCTTTTGGAAAAGTAGGAAGTCTGCGTTTTGAAGAATTTATTCCTATCATTTAAGTTGTCAGTTTTGTGTGGGCAGAGCTGTTCCTAGTATTCTTTTATTACTCCTTCATTTCTGAAGAGACTGTAGTTATATTCCATGTTTTATTACTGGTATTAATAATTTATCAATGTTGTTCTTCACTATAGAGTTGGAACTGACCTGATACTCCAGGATGTTTTCAGAGTCAGTAAATCACATGGAAGTTGATTCCTCATCTGTCCACTATTGAGCACCTCATGGATTTGAACCACTTATCTCTGTGTTGGGAGTGTTCTTTTCTTTATCATTATTTCCAAAAAGATATCATTTTTATTGACTGCTTTAAAGAATCAGTTCTTTGTTCCATTAAGTTTCTCTAATTTTTCTTTGTCAACTTATCAACTTCAGTGATGCTTACTTTTACAATTATTATTTCCTGTGTTTTCTTGATTATAGTGTGTTTTCTTCTTACTCTTCTGACTTCTTGATGTGAAAACAGAGACTATTGATTTGAGACTTTATATCTTGAAGACACATTAAAACAACTATATGTATATTATTGTGCTGTAAAAGTCACCTCACTAATTCTTATGATGTGACACACAAGTTTTGATGTGTTCTAAGTTCTTTAAGATATATGAATCAAAAGACTTCTTCTGTGACTTAATGGATTATTGAGATGTATATTGTTTAGTTATTCAAGTGTTCAGAGATATATTGTTTTTATCTTTTTTTCAATTTATTTATTAGTTTGATTACATTGTGATTGGAGAAAATACTCTGTAATTTCAATTATTTTAATTTGCTGCAGTTCATTTTATAGGTCACAACATGGTTTATTTTGATCCATTAAAAAATTACATTTAGAAAGCATCTGTATTATGTTTTTATTATAAATTACCTATTACTGTCAACCGAAATGGCATTTTAAGTTCTTCTATTTCCTTTCTGTAGGACTGTTCTATTGTTCAGAAAGAAATGTTGAACTATCCAACTAATAATTGTCAATTTCCTTAATTTGCTTTCTAATTCCAAACCTTTTTGTTTTGCTTTTGTTACCATTCACAATCCTTTTACAAGTCTGTCCAATTGTGGTGCTTTGTACGTTTCTGTGATGCTGGAAACTATCCATTAATACTTCACACATTAGTAGGATTATGCATGCTGAGTTCCAAATAGAGTTTTCTGGAAGAAAAGCGCAGCGATCTTTTTGTAATAATTGAACAAATCTTCAAGAGATATCATGTTTAGTGTAGTTGAATGTAGTAGAGTCTGATAAAATGAGGACAATGTCAATAAGGCAAATAGCCATAAAATTAGACTCATATATGCTAGTGATAATGAACTGTTTCAATCAATAATTTCCACAGTACCATAAAAATAGGAGTCTCTAAGTGATACAATTTTAGCCAATCAATGATTTATTCATTGAAAATACATTTTATAAGAAACAAACTCAGGCTATTCAAATGGATTTCACCTGATGGTATGCACATGAATCAAATTGCTTAAAACTATGCAAAAAACCACCGGAGAAGCTCATTATCAGCTGTGAAAACTAGGCCAGGTGCTGATTGTGGAACAGACCACAAAGTACTCATATTCAAGTTCAAACTAACTAAGGAAAATGAATGCAAATCCACAGGAAACAAAATATGACCTTGGATCTGTCCCACCTGAATTTCAAAACCATCTCAAGAACAGATTTGAGGTCATGAACACTAATCAGCGAAGACCAGATGACCTGTGGGAGGATATCAAGAATTTCGTCCAGGAAAAATGCAGGGAGTCATTAGAAAGACAGAAAAGAAAGGGGAAAAAATATCAGAAGAGACTCTGAATATTGCACTAGAAAGTCAAGAAGCCAAAGCTAAAAGAAGAAATCAAGATACTAAGAAAATGAACAGAAAATTTCAAAGGGCAGTGCAGGAAGACAAAGTATTATAATGAAACATGCAAAGATCTGGAAGGAGTACACAAGAGTCATTGTATCAAAAAGAATTGGTGGATACAGAAGAATTTCATGAAACAACATATGAGCAAAAGCCTATGATGATGAAAGAAGTTCAAACTACTCTGAAAGTATAGGCAACAAACAGGGCTCCAGGAATTGATGGTATACCAATTGATATATTTAACAAAGAGATGCTGCCCTGAATGTGCTCACCACGTTGTGCCAAGAAATCTGGAGGACAACCACCTGGCCAACTGACATGATGAGATCTATGTTTGTTTCCATTCCAGAGAAAGGTGATACTACGGAGTGTGAAACTTATCGAACAGTATCATTAATATCACATGTAAGCAAGATTCTGCCGAAAATTATTGAAAAATGATTGGAACAGCACATCAACAGAGAAATGCAGAAAGTACAGGTTGGGTTTATAAGAGGCTGTGGTAAAAGGGATATTACAGCTAATGTTAAATGGATTTTGGCTGAAAGTAGGGAGTAGCAGAGGAATGTCTATCTGTGTTTCATTACTGTGCAAAGACATTTGACTCTGTGGATCACAACAAACTGTGGCTAACTCTGACAAGAATGGGAATCCCAGAACATTTGATCATTTTTCTGTGAAACCAAACCTCGAGTTGCTATAATCAAGGACGCTTTAGGCAGAATGTTAAATGATCCAGGAGGTATCAAAAGAAGATGGAAGGGATATACTGAGTCATTGTATCAAAAGGAATTGGCAGATACAGAAGAATTTAATGAAATAACATTTGAGCAAGAGCCTAT
>NW_006399954.1:4071092-4073588 GCF_000299155.1 Elephantulus edwardii
TAATAAATAAAATAGGAAGTTAAGGTATTGAACAGAAGATTTCAAAAGGAAACTTGGGAAGACAGAGCAAGTATCATAATGAAAATGTACAAAGAGCTGGAGTCAGAAAATCAAAAAGACCAAATTTGCTTGGCATTTCTTAAGCTGAAGGAACTGAAGAACAAATTTAAGCCTTGAGTTATAATACTTAAGGATGCTATCAGCAGAATAGTAATAATCCAGGAAGCATTAAAAAAAAAGATGGAAGGAGTGCTCAGAGTCACTGTATCAAAAAGAACTGACTGACATAGAAGAAGTTCATGAAACAACATATGATCAAGAGGCACTGATGATGAAGAAGGAAGGAATTGGCAATATCTAAGGCCCCAGAAATTGATGGAATACCAATTGACACCTTTCAACAAACAGATTCAGTCCTGATTGTGCCAAGAAATCTGGATGAAAACTACTTGGCCAACTGACTTAAAGAAATCTATATTTATTCCCATTCCAAACAAAGGTGACATGACAGAATCTGGAAATTAATGAAGAATAGAACTCATACCACATGCAAGAAAAATCCTGCTGACAATTTTCCAAAAATGACTGGAAGAGGAAATTGACAGAGCATGTATATAAGTGGCCCTGAAACTAGATAGAGAAATCATTCTTGGTGTCAGATGGATCTTGGCTGAAAGCAAACAGTACCAGAAGAATGTCTATCTGTGCTTCAATGACAATGCAAATGTATTTGCATGGATCACAACATATTGTGCCTGTCCTTGAGAAGAATGGGAATCCCAGAGCCCTTGATTGTGAAACCTACACTTGGACCAGAAAGAAGTTCTCAGAACAGAGTAGAGAAACACCACATGGTTCAAAAACAGGAAAGGAATGTGTCAGAAATGTACCTTTTCAGTCTGTACACAGAGTAGATCATAGGAGAAACTCGACTTTATAAGGAGGAATCTGGATCAAGGTTGGAGGAAGACTCATCAACAACCTGCATTATGCAGAAGACACAATGTTGCTTGCTGAAACTGAAGAGGACCTGAAGTGTTTGCTGCAGAAAGTCAAGGACTGGAATCTTCAATATGGATTGAAGTTCAACATCATAAACACAAAGATTATCACTACTGGGTCAACTTACATCACTAAGGTAGATGGAGGAGAGACTGAGATTTTTAACAATTTCAGCTTTCTCAACTTCACTATCAACACTCTTGGCATCAGCAGTCAGGAAATCAAAAGACAAATTGTGTTGGGGAAGTCCAGTGTCCCAAATTTCCCAAAGTGCTAAAGAGCAATGATGTCAGTCTTGAAACTAAGGTGCACCTGATTCAGTTTCTAATCTCCGCAATTACTTGCTATGCGTCAGAAAGCTGGACAATGACTAAGGATGACAGAAAAAGAATCAATGCCTTTGAGTTTTGGTGTTGGAGAAGAGTATTGAACATACCTTGGACTGCCAAGAGAACAAAAAGGTTTGTCTTAGAGAGGGTGAAACCAAATTTCTTCTTGGAGGTAAGTATTTTGAGGTTCCACTTGACAGATTTTAAGCAAATTCCCAAGAGAGACCAGTCCTTGGGGAATGATATCATGCTTTAAATGGTAGAGTAACAGCACAGGAGAAAAAGACCCTGGATGAGATGGATTAACATCGTAGCAGGGTAATGGGGGAAGGTTGTTGGATTCAGTGAGGCTGACTTAGGATAGGGAAGGGTTCAGTGCCATTCTACACAGGGTCACTACGAGTTGTAGGTGACTCCGTGGCACACAACAACAATTCTATAAAAATATTTAAGAGGATGAAAAGACATAATTGGCTAAAAATATTTTCCAAACATACAACAAATAGCTAGTAGTATCTAGAATGCTTAAAGAATTTTCAAGTGCAATAGTAAAATAAACGAAGAATTCATTTAAAAAAATCTGCAAAAGACATAAACCATTTCACCATTGATGAATGCAGATGAAGGAAGATGTTTAGCATTGTTAGCCAATAGAAAAATAGAAATTATAGCCACAGTTAGAGATTCTCTCCTATACATCTGAATACTCCTTCCATCTATCAGGGACTTCTCAAGAGTACTGAAGAACAACCATGTCAGACTGGAGACCAGGCTATAGTCTTCGCAATTACGTGCTATGCGTCAGAGAGCTGGGCAATGACTAGGGATGATAGAAGGAGAATTGATGCCTTTGAGCTGTGGTTCTGGAGAAGAGCATTGAATATACCATGGACTTCTAGAAGAATAAACAGGTTCATCAAGGAGAGGGTGAAACCGGGCTGCTCCTTGGAAGCAAGGATTCTGAAGCTTCGTCTGACATACTCTGGGCATGTCCTTGGAGAGGAGAGTGGAGAAACAGCTCAAGAAAGAAAGACACTTGAAGAGATGGATTGATTCATGAGTAATGGGAGTAGGTGTGCCAGAGAGTGAGGTTGGCACAGGATAAAGCAGGATTTAGGGTTCTTGTACATAGGGTCTCTACGAGTTGCAAGTGACACGACAGCAT
>NW_006399954.1:4073751-4087770 GCF_000299155.1 Elephantulus edwardii
CTATATGAACCAACAATTTTACTCTTACATTTCCTAGCTCTAGATGTTTTATAACCTTCTGTTTTTTACTTTCCTGCCTATCACAATCTTTTCTGCATTCAAAAGTAGAAAGAAGACCCTGAAGATCTAGATGCATTCATGATGGAGTTCACTAGGTGTTGCAAATAGATAAATTGGTCATAGATAAAGTTTGGAAGTTTGACCACTAAGAGGTACTTTAGAAGGAAGACATGGTTATTTACTCCCCCAAAGCAAACTATCATCATATCTGTGTAGTATGTTTCTACTTTCAACCCACAAAAGTCAGGGTGACATGGGGTTACCATGAGTCATGATCAATTCTGTGATAACTAGTTTTATTAGGTTCATGTTATTTCTCATTCAGTGACTTCCTATGCTGCTTGGAGTTAAAGACTTTGAGACATATTTTTCCAACTGAATATTAATATTTCCTTGGAAGCAACTGGTCCCCATCCCAGAAACTCTGGATGACCTGAGGTGGTATCTAGACTTCAGTGATTTCAATGATTTCCTCCTCTTCAGTTATTTTAGTAAATTTCTTAAATGTTAGCATCTCAGACTTTTATATTCAACCCTGAGTATTACTCTTTGTTCTACTGCTTTACTTCAGAGCACTTATTTCCCTCCGTACTGTGAAGTCATTACTTCAGATACTCACAGCCTATCTTTCTCTACTGAA
Source organism: Elephantulus edwardii (assembly GCF_000299155.1). Classification (NCBI taxonomy): domain Eukaryota; kingdom Metazoa; phylum Chordata; class Mammalia; order Macroscelidea; family Macroscelididae; genus Elephantulus; species Elephantulus edwardii. The sequence goes on from NW_006399954.1 coordinate 4,074,452, forward strand.
AAGAGAAAACTAAGACTTCAGGTTTTCATTCATTGCTTCATTCATTCATTTATACCCAAATGCCTATAAAAGTGCCTGATACATGCAAATAACTAAACAGATTATATGTTATTAAAAATATCTGATGTACAATCCTGAGTTGAAGATGAATTTCTAAATTCTAGTAAATCAGATTGAGAGTTGAAAAAAGCAACAGGAAATTACCATAAAAACAAAAGAGCATTTTGTTTAAAGGAAAATATGAGTAGGATATTTTTCCTTAGAAAGATGAGAGCCTAAGACCATTCTGAAAAGGAGATCAATCCAACCAGATTTCTATTTTAAAAATTCAAGTCTTGCTGCATTGTAGGGAATAAATTGGTCCAAAATAGAGTCAAGAAGAAGAAAGGCACAAACATCTGTTAAGAGACTATTGTGATCATAATGAGAAATGTTGAAAACAATGATTTGACATATGCAGATACTGTAATACAGAAAGAAATGGAAACTGAGCCACACATGGGCTTATTTTGCCTTATTTAGAAACAGGAATGACTCTAAAGGAGTTATTTGTGGCCTTGCTTTTATAACTCCTTTGCTTTTGCAAAATCTCTCTTGTTTCTTGAGCTCTTTCTCTTCAACCTAAAAAAATACCAACTAAAGAATATTTAAATAAACAAACTATGAACTTAAGGCTTCTCCAGATCAAATGGAATACTTTTCAGCCTACACAGGCCTTTCAGTTCCAAGGCTTTGTTTCAGAGTGTCTTCCTTTACAACCTTCCCTGATAGAACATTTCATTCACTTAGCGTCCCATATGAAATAGTCCAATGAAATATTCTAAACTTCTACTCATTTCCATCTATGCCCCAATGTCCTGTAATATGTTTGAAGCCAAAAAGAGAATTAAGGTATGATCTAAGCACAAACTCCAAGCAATTGATTTTATTTCTATGCTTTTCCATTGAACAAACTCAGAGCATATAAAATAAGCTTTATTCTAAAAGATCTTTGATATATTTGTCATTATCTGTTGTAGCAATAGTTAACAAAAATATGTGTACAATTTGAGCTTTTTAATGGGTATATACAGCAGTGAACAAGAATAAAACAGCACTGCTTTCTTGGAGCTTATACAACATTGAGGGGGAAATGTGCGCATAAATGCCACGCATAGCTAGAGTATTAGGTAATTTGAAAACAAATGAAACACAATAAAGAACAAAAGGTGGCATGTGAAAGGTACATTTATTTAACTTGACTTTTTTATTATTCTTTGTTGAATCGTACCTGCATCTTTTGTTTTGTAATTTTTTCCTTGATATTATTCAGCCTTTATTTTCCTAATTTATTATTATTATATATGAGTTAATTATATTTCTATCTTGACTATTTTAAATGTTGCAAATATTTTCCTTGGTTTGATAAAATGTCATAGTTAAACAGAAATTATTTAACTTAATAAATATGAAAGTTCAAGTCATTGTTTACATTAATATTGTTTTATGGAATACTTTGTTTAGTTTATTTCTATAGTTTCAATATTTATATTTGGCTCCAAATTATCAGTCATTTATTTTGATATATGATGTGTAGTAGGAAGCAAAATCTAATATTAACATTTTATCATTAATGTTTAGCTAATCCAGCCTTTCTCCTTGATGTAACATGTCACTCTTACCATACAAGTTGGAGCACACGTATTTCTACTGTTCAATAATGTATATTTGATTAATATATTGCTTTACTAAATTTGAAATGACTCTGGGAAGTATATATAAAGGTACTGTGAACTAGGAGCAGGGAACACATAGGACATATTCACTACTGTCAGGTCAGTTACTATTCAAGTGACACTGCAATAACTTTCTGCGGATGTAAATTGTAACTGGGAGGAAACTGTCCATCTTGCTCCAATGGAGCCACTAATGGAATTGAAGTCACTGAATCAATCCATCTCATAGAGGGTCTTCCCCTCTTGCGCTGTCCCTCCACCCTACCAAGCATGTGGTCCCTCTCCAAGGACCTGTCCCTCCTTGCAACATGCCCAAAATATGTCAGATGAAGCCCCAGAATCCTTCCCTCCAAGGAGTTGCTTGGTTTAATCCTCTCCAGTAGGCTGTTTTTTTTCCATTTCTTGACATAGACTAGTGAGCACCTTCAGAGTTGCATGTGTTTGTTGAAACACCTTATTCCATAAATTCCTGGGGTCTTACTTTTTGCCAATGCCTACAGTGGCGCTTAGACTTCTTTCTGTACTATTGGTTCTTGATCACGTGAAATAGTTCAGTGTTGACCAATTCTAATTAGTTCCATATATGATGCTTTCTTCTTCATTCTTTTGCCTATAGAATTTTTCAGTATTATAATGCAAGGCTTGAATTTTTCTTTCAGTTCTTTGGGTCTCAGAAATATCAAGCATATTCTTCCTTTGTTATTTTCTAACTTGAGTCCTCTGCATATTTCATTACAATACTTTTCTTTGTAACTTTTAGCTATCCTTTCTGGTGACTTAGTGGTAAGAAGTTGCATTCCAATTCCAAAGGCAAATGGTTTGAATCAACAGTTGCTTTATGGGAGATGGATGAGCAAACTCTTCATGAATAATTTATCACCTCTGAAAACTCACTGAAGGATCAACTATGATCAAGTTGTGACGTGATGGCACATGGCAACAGCATTCACGTAGCTTTTTTCAGCAGTTCTTCCCTTTGTTTCTTTGATCTTATTTCAGCATTTCTACCCTTTACTTTATCCTCTCTACCCTCTGGTGAAAGTTTCAGAGTCTCTTCTGACATCTATATTGGTCTTTTGTTTCTTTTCTTTCTTTGCAATGACCTTTTGAATTCTTCATGGATGATGTCCCTGATGTCATTTCACAACTTTTATGGTCTTTGATCATTAGTGTTAAATGAATGCATCGAATCTATTGATATGATGATTTTTAAATCTAGTTAGGATATACTCATGATTGTATTTTGTGCTCTTGTGAACTTTTCTTCATTTTATTAACCCTCAATTTAAACTTGTATATAAAAAGTTGATGGTTCCACAGTTAGATTTGGTCTTATTTTGACTGCTGATATTTAGCCTCTCCATTAATACATTACATAGTCAAAAAGACTCATGTGAAATCTGTCAAACGATGTCTATACATATGTAGAGTCATTGTATTAAAATATTAGCAATAAATATGTCATTCATTTTTCAAACTTCTATCCTTTTATCTCCAACCACATTTCTGTCATCAAGATCATTATAACAATGCCTAACTTTAAGTTAATATATAATGGGAAACTTTTCTCTCTTCATTATTTTGTATACTTTCTAAAGTATCAGTAGTACTTTCCTACATTATGTAACATAGATATATAATGCACACATAATTAGAAAAAAATAATTTAAAAATAAAGTAGGACTTATCTTGAAAAATTACATTAATTATAACTTGAAGTTGATTTGATTTCTTACTGTATAGTAAAATAACACCTTAATTGTTGATTTCTCTATTAATCAGAGTAGATACCATTTGATTTGCACTTTGTCAGTTAAAAAAAAAAACCAAAAATCCTTCCTTTCTTTCTTTTTAGAGACCCAGTGGCAAATAGATGGACTGGTAATAAAAAGGTTAGCAGTTCAAGTCCATCATTTGTTCTCTAGGAGAAAGATATGAAGTATCTTCTTGTTAAGATTGACAATACTGGAAATCAATAGAGGGCTTTCGTTTGGTTTTCTTTCTCTCAAACATAATTTCTCTGAAACATATTCTATTAATGTCTTAGATTAGTCTACTTTTAAAATTAGGCGAGCTTTGGTGGCATACTGGCAAGAAGCTGCACTGCAATCCCAGAGGTGCATGGTTTGACTCCATGAATGCACGATCTGCTGGAGAAGGAGGGACAATATCCTCCTGTACCAGTCAGATCTGATTTGATGGTACACACCAAAAAAAAATAAAATAAAATAATAATTTTTTTAAATTAAAATTAATTTTGTTGTTGCTTTTAGCTGGTAATAAGTTAATTCCCAGCTCATAATACTGAAGCAAACATTACGGATCCTGTAACATCTTCATGATAGGTCTTCCACTGCATTTTATTGAAAGTAGATTTCCAGGTATTTTATCCACATTCAAATGAAAACACATTGTTACCAAGCAGAACTTACCTACAAAACTGACACTTGTGTGAGTTTCCAAGGCTGTAAATGACATAGGTGGAGAGTACCCAACTTTACCCTACACAATCACTGGCAGATTCAAACCACCAGAGAGACATGTCCTTTGGCTAGCAGGTTAACTTCCTGTTGGACTTTGGCTCATCTTTTTCTGGTAGCTCTGCATCCTGATCAGCATCAGCCTCTAGGTATAGAAAATCCCTGGTCTCTTCACAGAAATGAGGAAAGACCAAAAGCAGTTCATTTACCTATCATCTTACTTCTCCTTGTCATTGAGTTGGTTCAGACACATAGTATCCCTCTATTCTAATTTCAAGACTTCTTGTTTAATACCATTGAATTGGAAGTGATTCATAACTGGCATTTCAGTGGATTTTCATAGGTAGTAAATACAGGGGAATAAATTGTCCATTTTCTCCCCTATGGATTCAAACCATACACCTTTGGATTAGCAGTGCAACTCCTTACCACTAAGAAACCAGAGTTCCTCCAGTGCTTCAAGAGTGAATTTGTATCAGTGTTCCTTTTTCTCCTGGAAGTGTATTCTATAAAATTCCTCCAGAAAGAGATTCTTATTTGGTAGGAAGCTAAGTCGTATGACTTCTGGGAATTCATACAACATTATGCTTGGATAACCAAGATTCAAGAAAAAAACATAAAGCAGCTGAAAATTGAAGAGGAAACCCACATCTAGGAACAGACATGCTTATAAAGTATTTAAGGCCACTTGGTCCCTTCCTTGCCTCATCTGTGGCACGCAGTTCATCATATCTGTGATTATCAAGTAAAAAGGGATACACATTACCTCTTGACCCTCCTGCTACATGTCAAGGTCAAGTTTACTTTGAATGAGTCTTAATTATGTCAGTGATGACTGCAGCTTTAATGAGAAAAGCCGGGTTGCTCAAACTCTAACTTTTATTGTAAAGTTTAAGAAATATTTAAAATCAAGTTTGCTTTGAATATGGTAAGCTTAATTTGAAGCTATATTATTAAATTTTGACAACCCTATTGTCATTCATTGCTTTGAAATAGCTCACCCTAATGGAGCACATGTTAGAGAAAATATCTAGCCTGTGATTTTTGGAACTTGGTACTTTCTTGACCTCAATTCAAATGCATTCTCCTCACTGAGGATATAAACTTAGAAAACTTACAGAGAATTAATTTTCTATGATAAGAAGTCACCATTTGTTGAAAGCTCATGAGTGTCAAGCATAATTTTTGGGTTTTATTGATAATAGCTTTAATACATATAACAACATTGAATGGTTATATATATATTTACAAAGTTAAGTACATATCCAAGGTCATAATTATTATAAAGAACTGAACTAGGACTCAAAACTCAAATCTAGTTTTTTTCTGACACAGACTTTAAATATTCTTCCATATACCATTGAATATACAAGACAAAACAAAAATCTATCATTTCACTTAATGGAGTAGGTTTCAGTTTTATAGTGATAAGAAATTACAAAATTGTATATGATTATTGAAAAGTTAGATTTAATTATTTGTGTATTTTTATATAATTTACATTTGCATCTAAGTGGAAAACTGAATAAAGTGTTTTACCAAACAGTATTTTTTCTATCGTTCTGCTGCTATGTCTTCATTTCTAATTATCATTAAATTAATTGGGTTAAAATTTTCAGTTCATAGAACTCTATGAAATGCAAATATATAAAACATGACTTGTATATGGTCACATTGGAATTTGTGTAAAATTCAGGTTGTTTCAGATTAGATAGTTATCGCTTTAAATGAAGGGAAATAGAATGACAAACAACTGTTCAATAATTGTGATGGTAAATTTAAAAGTTAGGGTATTGACAGAGAGAGTTGGTCTGGGGATAACTTTGAACCTAACTCACTAGATGGCTGGTTGATGATGATTAAAAGAGCAATAGATTGAGCTAAAAGTTCTTGAAACCAGATTCCACTTTTAAAGGAGAGTTGAATTCACTATGTGGTCTTGAACAAGTAATGACTTCTACTAATATTTATTTCCTCTTGATCATTTTAATAATAATGATAATATAGACTTCAATTTATTAGAAGAGATAAATTTATGTTCTTATTACTAACAAAGGCAACCAAATATAATGTGGATATTATAGAAGAATACTATTAATATAACATATAAGCAAAATATTGATGAAGATCATCCAAGTGCAGCTAGAAGGTATATTTGCAGGGAATTTCCAGAAATTCAAGCTGATTTAGAAGAAGTCATGGCACCAGAGATATTAATGTGGATGTCAAATGTACCCTTGCTGAAAGTGGACAATAACGGATGAATGTCTATTTGTGCTTTATTGATTATGCAAAGACGTGTAATTGTGTCAATTACAACAAATTATAGCTCATATTGAGAAGAATGGGAACCTCACAACATTTAATTTTCCTGTAAAGAACTTGTCCTCGATGAAGAGGTTGTTGTGTGAAAAGAGCAGGGAGAACACTATGTGGTTTAAAATTAAGAAAGGTGTGTGGACCACGGTTGTATCCTTTCTCTATACCGTCAATAAACTAAGAAAATTATTTGACAGACTGGGCCCGTCAGGATTTGTTGTGGTTATGGTCTTGCGACTCATAGCAACTCTATGTACAAGAGTTCTAAATGCTGTTCTATCCTGTGCCAACCTCGCTGTCTTAAACACACTTATTCCCACAGCTTCAGTCACAAAATTGATCCATCTCATCGAAGGTGTTCCTCTCCTTCGCCGCCCTTCCACTCTGCCAAACATGATGTCCCTCTCCAAGGACCAGTGCCTCCTTGCAACATGCCCAAAGTATGTCAGATGAAGCTTCAGAATCCTTGACTCCAAGGAGCATTCTGGTTTCACCTTCTCCAGGACAAACCTGTTTGTTCTCCTAGCAGTCCATGGTATATTCAACACTCGTCTCCAGCACCACAGCTCAAAGAAATCAATTCTTTTTCTATCAACCCTATCCACTGTCCAAGTCTCTGATGCCTAGCACGTAATTGCGAAGACTATAGCCCGGATCAGGTGCACCTTAGTCTCCAGTCTGATGTCGTTGCTCTTCAGTACTCTTGAAAGTTCCCTCACAGCTGACTTTCCCAATGCAATTCTTCTCTTGATTTCCTGGCTGTTGTTACCAAGAGTGTTGATTGTGTAGCCAAGTAAACTAAAACTGTTAATTATCTCAAACTCTTCACCATACATACTGATGCTGCCAATTGACCCAGTGGTGACAATCTTTGTTTTCTTGATGTTGAGTTTCAGTCCATATAGGAGGCTGCAGTCCTTGATCTTTTTGCAGCAAGCGCTTCAGGTCCTCCTCAATGTCAGGATAGGAGGAAGAATTATTAACAATCTGCATTATGCACATGATGCACTCTTGCTTACTGAATATGAGTAGGGCATGAAATGTTTTCAGCAAAAGATCAAGAACTACAGTATTAGGTATAGATTGCATCTCAACATCAAGAAAACAAAATTTCTCACCACAGGACATGATAGGTGGAGAAAGGATTGAAGCTGCTCATGATTTCATCTTACTTGGATCCATAACCAATACTCTTGATACCAGTAGTAAATCAGGAGAATTATTGCAATGGGCAAGTCCACTGTTAAGAATCTCTCCAAAATACTTAAGAGCAATAATGCCCGATTCAAGTCTTCTCAATTACTTGCTATGCATCGGAGAAAGGGGAAATGAGTACATATGACAGAATAATGTATACCTTTGGATTTTGTTACTGGAGAAGCTTACTGAATATTCCATAGAGTGCCTAAAGAACAAACAGATATAATTTAGAGAAAGTGCAGCCAGAGTGCTCCTCAGAAGCAAAGTTATCTTATAGATAGAAGAAACTAGTCCTTGGAAAGGACACCATACTTGGAAAGATGGAGGGTCAGCAAAGGATGGCAAAAACCTCAATGTAATGCATTGACACTGTGACTGCAACAATTGGCTCAAGTGTCAGAGATATCAGGATAGGGCAGAACTTACGCCTTTTGTTCAAAGGGTCATTATGAGTCATGCTCAACTCCACGGCTCCTAACAATAACAACAAGGGCATGTGAGAAATTAAAGTGATACAAATCAAAAGTGCTGTTTTGGGTCAGGTAATGTAAATGCAACTTAGTAATTTTGATGAAATCTTCATTTAGAAAATGAAACAGATGACAAAGGAAATACTTATACATTACTATTGATTGTCCAACAGAGGAAAAAATAACAACACCCAAACCCCAATAAAAACAAACAAACAAAAATCAAGCAAATTCCATCAGTTTGTCTTCTGCTTGTTTTGCTGTTCTTGTTTTTGTGATGTGGAGAAAGCAAAGACTCCACTGTCATCCAAGTCCTCATAGTATATTTTTGATGAGGTAAGTAATAAACTTATAATAGACTCATCAAAATTTTATGTGGGAATAAGGAGCGGAGGCACATTGCATGCACCTGCACTTCCCATTGAAGAACTAAAAAATATCCTCCCTTCCCTAGATAAAGTAAATTCCAGAAGCGACTGGTGATCTAGGGATATTTCTGAAGAAAATTGTCCCTGGAATAACAAACCCGTGCTATATCAAATGCTGAAAGCATTCAGTGTCGTTAGTTACATCTATAAAGACACTAATACAGCAAAACAAAATATCAGCCTCACAATTAGTGTACTGTTGTAGTCATTGTATCAACACAGTTCATGATGCTTTTTCCTCTTTTTGCTGTCTTTACCAAACATTATGCTATTCTCCTGTAAGTATTGCCTTCTGAGAAATTGTCCAACATAGATAAGACAAAGTCTCAGTCTTAATTTCTGACTGTACTTCTTCCAAGACAGATTTGTTTGTTCTTTGGACAGTGCATAGTATTTTCAATATTCTTCATCAACACCATAATTCACTAGCTATTTATAGTTAAAGAGTAACAATACCACCAGCAACAGAATGAATCTAACAAAAAAAAAAAAGAATACTTTCCAAACATTTTCTTTAGAAAGCCAGATGGTGTGTGTTCGTTGACATTTTCTAAATGAGACATCAGTGGGGCAAAAGAGTGGGAAAACATCCAAACTTGCCTAAATTCAACGTAACATCCAATTCAGTAGCCAACAGAATAGTTAAAATTTAAACAATCAATGCTTAATCTTTATAGATTTCTTTTTCCTTTAAGATGTTTTGTTTTTATTATTTTGACTCTTTCTTTTAACAAGTTAGTGGTTTTGCTTTGAAATAATTAAAGAGAGAGAAAATCTAAAGAGAGATTGAGTGACATCCAATATTCCCTAAAACCCTGTTGTTGCTTTAGGTGATTGGTATGCTTAATTAAGGAAGGTCAGGGTCAATCATCTACCAGGGCCTGACCTGAGGATACAAGGGTGCTGGGCTGTAACCTGACCGAGCCCAGGTGTGTGCCTGCAGGTCACACACTGGCAAAAACATATGGCCTGGCAAGTTTTGTTCAAGCCTGGCCACGCTTTAAACTCTTTCAAGTCTACCTAAAGCGCCAACATTCTCTAGTGTTAAGGTGCTATCGGTGTGCTTTGCACTAGATTAAGGTTTTCAAGTTGTAAAACGAAGTGCATGAGGTTAAGAGACTTGCTTAGGGCCATAGAATCCACGACAAAAAGAAAATAGAACCTGTCTCTTTTGACTAGTCTCCATTCTGTTTGCCACAACACAGTGTCATTTGTCATGCACACCCTCACTCTTTTACAAGTATCAGTCATGTGAAAGAATTATTGTCTTTCTCTAGAACCTAGGTTTACTTTATTTTTTTATCTGTCCTTTCTTTTGTTTTCTTTGTGTGTATGTTTGGCACATTGCCTTAATAATGTTATGGGAAATTTGATCCTTGAGGGTCTATCGTGATGATGAAGGAAATGGCAATGAACTTTGTTCCCCATTGATTTTCCTATACTACCAGTGGGATTTATTGACAGAAAGTCTGTGTTGTGAAGGGAAGTTCCCAAACCATGCAATGCAACATTAATGGGAAAGAAGGAAAGTAACATGACTTTGTCTTGGACAATTGTATCATCAATTACCCATTGAGTAATAAGATATAATATTTATAGAACCTCTCCAAAAAAGTAAACTAAACTGTTACTAAAAGTCAATAGGGAATGGGCCATCTTGAATTAAAATTCATTTGTAGCTGCATTCTTTTACTATTTTGCATTAAATTTGTAATCATGGTTATAAAAATCTTTGTAATACTGATTGCCCATTTCTTTTAATATCGAAGACCCTGTACTCATTGTAAGCATTGATAATATTCTTCATCTTCCTTCATAAATCTTTGATCTTCACTGTGTGATACCAGTTCAAAATGTCCTGAGAATGTTTTTAATAGCCACTGGCCAAAAATGCATCCACTTGACCTCTCACGGACTCTCTTCAGAGTCGTCATCACTAGATGTACGAGGCTTTCTTTGTTAGGCAGTATGTTAGGGTGAATAGAAGCATTTAGATCTCCAGACTTGAACTGCAAATGCACTTACTATCTATGTGAAATTTAAGCAAGTTAATTAACCTTTAAGAACCTCACTCTATGTATAAAGTGAGACTCTGAATGAATACATTACTAGATTGTTGAGAATAGAGAAATTCACTATGAAATTAAATGATCCGATTTAGCCTCTAGAACCAGTAGAGACACAATAGATGTTCATCTCCTTTTCATTCCCTTCTGTGATGTTAGAACAGCTAATCTTTGCCCTTCTAATCTCTACTGGAATAGTTTGGTGTATTCCACTGTATCACTTTATGCCATCTTTACTTTATCTTGTCTCCTTTTCTTCTTAATGTCTTACTTCTTTTGGCACTAAAGAAAAATTTTCATAGCAAACAATAGCTAGTTAAAATATTTGGGCCATCCAATCAGTAAACAGATTAGTTAGTGCTCTGTATTTTCATCTGTCATTTTATGCATTGATCCCTACAAGCTCTTCAAATGACTACTTGGGCCACAAAGAATGATTTTGCTATATTCTTATACACACAAAAAAAACCCCAAAAACAAAGCACTCACCATCCACAAGTATATATTTATATACAGTTATTTCATGATTAAGACTGTTTACAGCTAGCTGTGGCCACCTAGAGTTTTGCTGATCATACTTGATCTGGAGCTGGAGAGGGTGAAGCCAGGCTGCTCCTTGAAGGCAAGGATTCTGAAACTACAACTGACATACTTTGGACATGTTGCAAGAAGGGACTAGTCCTTGAAGAGGGTAGTCATGCTTAGGAGGGTGGAGGAACAGCGCAGGAGAGGAAGATCCTCCATGAGATGGATTGATTACCTCTCTGGGTAATGGGGATAGGCTGTCAGAGACAATGAGATTGGCAAGGTAGAGAGAAGGATGTTGAAAATAGGGTCGCTATGAGTCACCAAGGGGAAGTAAGAGCAGAGCCTGTGAGCTTTCTCCAGGTCGTAGATTAAAATCTCTCAGGAGGCTTGGGCAACTGAGTCTCCCGCCACTCTGAAGCTTGGTTGGCTGACTGGCTGGCAACTCAGTGGCAGCTCAACTTTGGTGGGAAGGCAAGGGAAGTTTCTGGGGTCCTTTTTGCTGTGTGTTACTGCTCTTTATTGCCCTTCAAAAGTAGGTGGGTGGCCCAAAGCCCTAAACTAAGGGGAAGTAAGGGCAGAGCCTGCAGAGCTTTCTCCAGGTGGTAGATTAAAATCCTGGAGGGCCGTCGGGCCTGTTTTTAACTGTTTTTGGTGAAACATTCTTGTAGGTTGTACAGCCCTGGTGTGTCCAGTTGCCCTACAGAGACAACTTGTGGTAGCTATGAAGCTGAACACTGTGACACTGGGGTGTCAAATGCGACAATGGTTACCCATGGCGACAGTGTTTGGTGGCATTCCCCATTGAAACAAGCTTGGAAGCAGGAGTGGCATCCTCTTCCATAAATAGCTTGCCTCAGAAAACCCTACAAACATGGAGAAAGGATGAAAGTCACGCAACTGTCTAGAACATTCGTTCATAGGGTCACTATGAGTCGCCAACAACAACAACATGAATCACAAGTGACTTGATGACACATAACAACAACAACAATGAGGAAAATTAGGCTACAGGATGTTCTTTCCTACTTTTCTCCCCTTCCTTCTTAATTTTCTGTTGACCTTCAAAAATCAAACTATCAGAATTAGAACTTCAGGAATTACAAAAGTCATAGAACTGTCTGTCTACTGCTTGTCTACGAGATGTATGTAAATGTAAATAACATTTTTATTATTATAAAATCCATCCTTTTAAATTCATAGTTGACCCATAGGTGACCCTCCAGCAAATTTCCAAATCTGTAAATTGCATAAGAAGAAATTGCCCATCAGTCTTAGAAGGAACAGTGAAAGTATTTGAACTGTCAGACAGGTTAGCAGCACAATTCCCTGAGGACAATGCCATTAGAACTCGCTCTTTCAAATTGTTGTTGTTAGGTGCCTTTGAGTCAGGTATGATTTACAGTGACCCTTTGAACAATGGATCTGAACATTATCCTATCCTGCTCAGTCTTCACTCTTCCTGAGACACTAGAGCATATTGTGATTGATAGTCACCATGCCAATTCACCTGGTTGAGGATGTTTGCCAACCCTCCACTTTTCTAAGAATCATGTCACTCTAACTGATCTTTTTCGTTATTTTCCTCCTTTCAACTCACTGCCAATCTGAGCTCTACCACTACACTACTATAAGGGTTTGGATTCAGCTATTATTCACAAAGTTTTCAAGGGCATTCCATTTAAGAAGTAGGCCAATTATGATTAATAGTCTATATTAATCTGGGTGATATATTAAAATTTGTCCCCTGTGGGTAACTTTTGAGGCATTTGACAAACCAGTGGCAAGTTTTTTGTATCACAGCAACACACAAGTTAGTTATCTCAGCATAGAAAACTGACAGAACAAGCACTGTACCCATTAGAAGAAAGTTCCCCAAATAGAATATACTTAATTATAAACCCTTTTCCCCTCTCCTTCATATATTCCACTTTCCCTCTATAAGCCAAAAGTTTAAAATTTTACACATGTACCTTTAACTTGCTGGTCTGTCTAATACTACTCTTAATCTGAACATTCACATTGAGACAGACTAGGAAGAAGGATTGGCCATCCACTTCTGAAATAGCAGGCCTCAAAAACACTATGTACAACAGAACACATTTAGATAACAGAA
>NW_006399954.1:4090495-4091774 GCF_000299155.1 Elephantulus edwardii
GAGGTGGATTGATTCAGTGACTGGGATAATTGGGATGGGAGTGTCAGAAACAGTGCGATTGGCACAGGACAGAGCGGAGTTTAGGGCTGTTGTACATAGGATCGCTATGAGTCGCAGGCGACTCGACGGCACATAACAACAACAACAATTACTATTGTTCAGAAATCTAGGTAGAACAAATAGTCTGAGATACACTATTGACATATAAATGTAAACATAAATACAAATGGAAATAGAAAGAAATAGAAATAATAGAAATAGGAATAGTAATAGGAATATAAATAGAAATATAGAAATAGAAATATTTAGTGATTTCACAACAAAAGATAAATTAAAATAATTTTTTAAAAGCTAGTCATAGGGTCGCTATGAGTCGCAGGCGACTCGACGGCACATAACAACAACAACAACAAACAAACAAACATCAAAACAACCACCCCAAAACAGCTAAGGACCATCATTCTGCTGCAGGACAACAAGGCCCATGTGGCATGGCTGGTCCAAGGATAGGCTTCCAGCCACCACTTCTCTTGTGTAGGCTAAAGGCTGTGGCCCAGCCTAGGTATACTCATACCGTGGCCAGAGACAAAACCGCCACCTACCAGGTTGAGGGACTGAAGTTTCATTGTGGCCCAACCACAATCCTACTTAGAACCCTAGACAGCTGACCTGGCCACCTAGAGACCCCACTTTTCCACCACCTGGGGACCATTCAGCTGCTGCTACTCCTATCTAGCACCAGAAGTACCAATATCACAGGTACTTTGGCCTTAAACACTGCTACATCTTTTGGGATTTCTTAAGTTCAAGCTGAAGAGGCTGAGCAGAGCCGTGGTTTCAGTAAGGCAACAGTCATTCCATTTTGGGTTGACAGTTGTTCTCAAGAGGGGAGCACCAATATGCAGGTCTTTCACAAAACACTGCCATACCAACCTAACATCTAGTAAGAAAAGACTCATATAATGTCAAGAATGAAGCAGTGTACCCAAGTAATCATGAAAAGACAACATAACCCTTCCCTAAAAATGCAGACCTATGGAATACCCCAGATAGAATCAGAAGAAATATGTTGTTATTGTTGTTGTTAGGTGCTATTGAATCTAGTACAAAATATGTATATGTGGAATTATCCAAACAGCTACAGAAAAGATGCAAATGATGGAAGAAACGATGGAAGTCACTAAGAGAGCAAATATCCCAGAGACAGCAATCAAGAAATATATATGCTGATGAGGTGAAAATGGAACAGCTACAGAAGAAAATGCAAAATATGGAAGAA
>NW_006399954.1:4092349-4095970 GCF_000299155.1 Elephantulus edwardii
CAGTAGAAACCACGGAAGCTAGAAGGCAGTGAGATGGCATATACAGAAAGTTGAAAGAAAATAATTGCCAGCCAAGAACCCTATATCCAGCAAAGATCTACATCAAATATGAAGGAGAAATTAGACCCTTTGCACAAAAGAAGGAACTTGAGGAGTTTGTGAAAACAAGACCAAAACTACAAGGTGAAGTCCTTCACTCAAAGACATCGAAGAAAAGTAGATGGACCATAGTAACCAGAAACAACGGAAAAAGAAACACAGCTAAATGACAACAGTAAAAACTTGTTGTTAAGTGCCATTGAGTCACAGACAACTCATATTGACCCTATGCAACAAAGTCCTGAGCACACATAACCTTCATCATTTCTCTACGTTCCTAGAGTTTCTGGAGGCAAGCTATTTTGGAAGTGGATGCTACTCCTGCTTCCAAGGTTGTTTTAATTTAAGAGCTCCATCAACAAACACTGTCCACCAGCATCAAATATTATCATATTTGATACATCATTGTCACAGTGATTACCCTCACAGCAACCACAAGTTGCAACAGACCACACCCAAGCCTCAACCAAAACAGAAAACACACCTTTGTAGAATCCAGCTGCTCCACTCATCTTCCCAAACTTTAAAGCAGCTCAGATCAATAGTAGTAAGACAAATTTTCTTAGTATCATTAAACTTGACTCTGAAGACAGTACTAAAAAAAGGCAAACATTTGAAGATAAAGAAAGCATTGCTGTGATAAAACATGGTGATTTTGTTAGGTGCACTTGACAACCATGATTCAGCAACACTGTGAACAAGAGAGTGAAGCCTTGCTTTGTCCTGCTACATCCTCACTATCTCTGTCATACTCAAGCTCATTATTGTAGCCACTGTGTCATTCCATGTCCTTGATGTTCTTCCTCTATTTCTCTGATTCTATACTTTTTCAAGCATGATGCCTTTTTCCACGGACAGGTGCCTCCTAACAACATGCTCAAAGTATGTATGTGTCAGGAAGTTTCCTCATCCTTGCCTCTAAGTAGCATGCTGGTAGCTTTTGCTCTAAGACACTACAATAACATTGGAGCACTGGTGGTTTAGTGTGTTATGTGTTGGACTGCTAAGCAAAAGTAAGCAGTTCAAATCAAACATTTACTTCACAGGAAAAAGATGAGATAATCTCCTTCCAGTAAGACTTATAGCCTTGGAAACTTGATGGAAAGTCACTGCTAAGTCAGAATCAACTTGATGCCAGTAAGCATGATAGTTTTACTGATGCAGCCCTAGTTGGACTCAGTGGGTTAGGGCCTTTATGCTACTATGAAATTATTTAGAATAAGTATGTAGATGAGCAAATTTTTAAATGTTTATCTTGGTAGCAAGTACAGCAGCAAGTACCTGAGTAAAACAGCTTAAAAGGAAGGAAAGTTTTCAGGCAGTAGTTATAGGTTAATTGAAGGGTTCATGTTCATTTAGTACTTTCAGTAGGGAACACAGGAGTTATCTTAGAAAAGGAGGTATGAAATAGATCAGGAGACACAACTGGCCTTCAAAAGGAGCCTCTCTGATGAGGTCCTTTGTCATTGTGGATATGCCTTGTAGGTCTCTTCTTCCTGGCTGCTTTCTCTGGAAAGTCACCCTTTTATACTTTTGCATGTGCATGGGACCTGAAATATCTTCTAGATGACTTAAAACAGGTGTTGTTAACCAAGTGAAAGATTGTTAGGAAGGAACACTTAGAGCAGCCTGTATTCTCTGAATTCCAGGTTACTTATGTAGTGGGTGAGCCTGAGCCTTTGATAAACAAGTGCCACTGGCCTCTAAGCTTTTATCTTACGAGGAAAATACTTTTTTATTTTATTTTATTTTTTTAGAAAGGGGGTCTGCCAGGGATGTATTCTGTCTCCATAACTTTTCTTTTCTTTTTTTTCCCCATTCATTCATTGTTGCACTTTTTTCCCTGACCACCCAACCCCCGCAGTACACTCTTCTCTTTGAAAAGTAAAAGTTCCCCCATTGTTTTACAATCCCTCTCCCCAGGGCCACTCCACTATGCAGCCTTTGTTCTGGACTCCTGTCATGACAATAATACCTAATCACATATCCCTTTTAAACAGTTTACTCAGAAGGAAAATATTTTGTTAGAAAAGAAAGGTGATTTTACTCAGCATATCATGTACAAAGGAAAAAGTGAGAAACAGGAAGTTTGTGATCAGAGCAAATACAACACTTAAGGTCTTTCTTTCCTGCTGTTGTTGTGTGCCATCAAGTTGGAGCTGACCCTCCAGTGGGGTTTCAGAAGCAATTGTTTGCATGGGAGGAAATTGCTCATCTTTCTCCTGAGGAGCACCTGGTGAATTTGAACTATGTGCCTTTAGGATTGCAACACAGCCTCTTACACTAGGCCACCAGAGCTCCCTTGTGGGTTTTTTTAAAGTCATCTTTGATACAGAGTCAGAAGGTCTTATCAATGCATAGAATTTCTGTAGATAGGTAAAACAAAAAGTTGTATAACATCTATTTGGAACCAATTCATAGCTGACCCTCCAGCGGGGATATCAGGCAATAAATGAGCATGAGAGGTGAATGCCTATTTTTCTCCTGCAGAGTGACTGGTGGATTCATACTGAGTGCTTTTGTGGTAACACCACATCACATTTTACCTCTAAACCATCAGAGCTCCCTAAAACAAAGATTCTCTGAGATTCTTCCTAGCAGGAGTCAGGGTTGAAGTGTTGTTTATATATTAATGTTAATGGCCTTATTCTAGAGGAGATTGATTTCTTTCAAATGCTAATGTGTAGTGGGATGTTAAAAACTTCCTGAAATAGCTGCTTGGGCAATTTGAAAAGCAGAAGAAAGTCTGAGTTTTTAAAATTGTGTCTGGACTGATCTAGCTCAATATTTAAGAAAGCAGCAGTGCAGTTCCTGCTAATTGTATGCATTGTGCTCTGAATTGTAGATAACCTTGCCTGTTTCAGTTTTTGTTTTGTTGTTGTGCACTGTCAAGTCTGAACTGACCCATAGCTGACTCTTCAATGGGTTTTCAGAGACAGTTAATTGCACAGGAGATGTCCCTTCTTTCTCCTGTGGAACAGCTGTTGCATTTGAACCACACTTTCGGAATTGCAACAGTGCTTCTTACCACTAGGCCACCAGAGCTCTCTTCTGCTTCATAATTCTATTTAACATTGGAGAAACTGCCAAACTTTCCATAGTGGCTGTATCAGGGATGAATTCAGACTTACTGGCAGGCAATGACTTCGATATTTAATGGTTTTCTTTTTGTTGTGGAGTTGAAGGAGTCAAAATACTTTAAATACTTGATATTGTTAGGGATTTTTGCTATCTTTAGGGAGTCCTGGTGGGGTAGTGGTTAAAGAATTTGATGAATAAGCAAAAGGTGGAAGATTTAAACCCACCAGCTGCTTTGCAGGGAAGCTTCTTAAAAAATATTACAGCTTTGGAAAACCTTATAAGCATATCATACAGGGCTGCTACAAGTCAGAATCAACTTGGTAGTAGACGTAGGCTCTCTCTGATATATATTTTTTTTAAAATTTAGGTTGTTTATTTTTCATTTCAATGAACATCTACAGAGATTTTGGAATTCCATTCATTCATTGTTGCACCCCTCTC
>NW_006399954.1:4096200-4100783 GCF_000299155.1 Elephantulus edwardii
GCAGCCTTCTCTCTGGGCTTCTGTAATGACAAGAATACCCATTCATTTATCTGTTTTAAACAGATCTCTCCCTCATGTCTTTCCATGCAATATATGTCATTCTTCCTCTCCTTTTCCATCTTTCCTCAACCCTGATGTCAGCCCTATTTTACAACAGTGACCGTATGCAATATTTGTCCTTTTGTGACTGAGATGTTTTACTCAGCATAAAGTCCTCCAGGGTCATCCATTTTGCATAATATTTGTGAGTTCCTTGTTTTTCAATGCTGCATAATATTCCATTGTGTGACTATACCAGAGCTTCTCTATCCATTTGTTTGTCGATGGGCACTTGGGTCTTTCTGATATTTTTAAAGCAAAAAATTATATGTTTAATTTGTTCAGTTTATCATCTTGTGTATCAAATTAAGTATATAACTAAATTAATTTTATTGCAGTTATTCTCTTAATTACTACTGCTTTGTTTTTAGGATACAGAAAACAAAAAAAATGGTAAACAAATTTGGCAAGATGTGGAGCAATTTAAAGTCTCTTTCGTTGTGGGACAGATTACTTTCCTGTTTTCAAGAGTAATAAAACTAGTTTCTAATAATAAAGTGACTTTCTTCTGGAAATGATATCTTTTGGGAATATAACTGCTTTCTTATTTTATGATTTTTATTACTACTTCCCAGGATTGCAAGTAGAAGGTGTGTATGCCAAATGTATAAAGCACTTGGAAATATTTTTTTTTCATCCTAAAGTTTAAATTGAAGAAATTAAGAATTGGCTAGAATACAGAGTAGGAAATAGATGTCTTTGTAGTCAACTAGAGCTTGAAATAAAAAAAAATGGGTTTTATGCAAAAATGTTTTAAGAGGAAAAACATTTTCTCTTTATAATTCTGCTCTAGGAAAACATCACCAGCCAAGTGAGACAAAGCCACAGAAGTACCACGAACATGAACATAGCCATGACCACCAGACAAAGCTGAATGCCTGCAATGATGTTTCCCTTATGCTGGGCTTTGTTTTCATGTGCTGGTCGACCAGATTGGCAGCTCCGATGTGCATCCTGCTGATGGTAAGTGACCCCAAAACTGTGGACAGTGAAATCATTTTGAAGTGCAGAAAGTCACAAATGATCAAATCGGTTCTTTGTCAGCAACCTTATTTTATACAAAAACTCTTGTTACTGAAATATAATTACTAAACTATTAAAACAAAAATATGATGAAATTATGTGTCATAACAACAGCAACAACAACAACAACAAAACAAACCTTCAAACTTACTCCCATTGATTTGGAATCAACTTATAGCTCACTCCAGCAGGGTTTTGGAGCCTGTAAATCACATGAGAAGGGATCACTCATCTTCCCCCTGTAGATGTGAACCACCAGGGAGAAGCTGCCTTTGGGTTAGCAGTACAAGTCAGTACTGAGTAGGCCACTTGAGCTCCTTTAGTTAAGTATACATTTTCACAATCTGTGTAGAAGCCCTGGTCTTGTAACATGTAAGGTAACAAGCTACTAACCAGAAAGTGGCAATTCAGATCCACCAGCTGAAAGATGGATAATGTGCTTCCATAAAAATTTATGACCTCAGAAACTGATGGAGGGGAGCTATTAGAGTTGACATGGTGACACTGTTGTCATTATGTGCCATGACTTGGATCCCATACATAGCTGACTCTCCAATGGATTTTCAAAGGCTGTAAATTTCAAGAAAGTAGATTTCCCATCTTTTTCTCCTGGAGCAGCTGGTGGGCTCAAATGGCAAATCTTTTGTGTATACCATCAAATCAGATCTGACTGGTACAGAAAAGATTGTCCAGCCTTCTCCAGCAGAGCATCTGGTAGAACTGTGTACCTCTGGGATGGCAGTGCAGCTTCTTGCCACTACTAGAATCAGTGGGAGTGTTGTTGTTAGGTGCTGCTGAGTCACCTACAACTCATATACACCCAATGAATGATGGACTTGAACCCTGTCCTGTCCTGTGCCTATGCTCATCATCTCCAAAACACCTGCCTTACGATAATCACATTTAATGTGAGTGAATTACTGCACTAATTAAGAAAAAAAGAGTAGCAGAATGGATTAAAAAACAAAACCCATCAACATATTGCCTACAAGAGACATATCTAAAAAATGGAGAGAAAGATTAAAAATCAAAAGCTGGAAAAATATATACCAAGCAAATAGCAACCACAAAAAAAATAGGAATGGCAATAATAATCTCTGATAAAATAGACTTAAGAATGAAAAACACCATCAAAGATAAGGAAGGGAATTACATACTTGTTAAAGGCACAATAGATTAAGAAGACATAACCTTGGTCAACATCTAGGCACCAAATCATAGACCTGAAAAATACATAAAACAACAGTTAACAGAATTGAAGAAGAAATAGACAGTGTCACATTAGTGGTCTGAGACTTCAACACACCACTATCACCAAAAGATGAATTGAGTCAAAAGAAACTTAACAAAGATGCACATGCTCAAAACTATACAATCAACCAATTTCACATGTTACATTCTACAGAATCAATCACTTATTAGGGCACAAAGCAAGCCTCAATAAATTAAAAAACATTGAAATAATACAAAGTATCTTTTCAGACCACAATGCCATAAAAGTAGAAGTTAACCACAAGAGGATAAAGCTTACAAAACTACTCATGTTTAAATTGAATTGCTCTTTGCTAAACATGACTCAGTTACAAAAGAAATAAAGAATGAAATTTAAAAAGTTCTTTGAAACAAATGAAAATGAAAATATTGCATATCAAAACCTCTGGGATACAGCTAAGGCAATTGTCAGGGGTACCTGGATGGATGTTCTTGCCCCATCGCCTGGAGGACAACCCACTGCTATCCCTCTAAACAGCACCAGGAGCACCAATATCAAAGGTGAAAGCTTTTCTGCCCCCTCCCAGAACTTGAACTCCCTGGAGCTGCAGACCCTTTGGACCCACCTAGCTGTGACAGTTGCCTGTAGAGAAGACTGCTAATTCACAGGTCATCTTTCTTCCCAGCTGAAGCAAGTCTTCCTTTGAATCAAAGGATCAGAGAGACTCTTGGACAGGGTAGCTGTCCCATCCTCATCTGGAGCAGTGAGTTCCTGAGTCAAGGTTATAAGACCAAGGGCATATTAAAGCCCAAGGCATAAACACTCTACCACAGCAGTGACATAGATAAGCAGCTAACTTATACTCTGCACAAACCTCAAAATTGATGACACCAAAAAATGACACAATATCAGTGTGAAGCAAGAGTCTGAAGGGACTTTCTGACACTGAAATCAAAAGTACAATAATTTAATATTTTCAATGGGTGAAAGACAAACTAAAAAAATTTTAGGGACAGTGCAGGAGAGGAAGGCCCTCTATGAGGTGGATTGATTCAGTGACTGGGATAATTGGGATGGGAGTGTCAGAGACAGTGCGATTGGCACAGGACAGAGCAGAGTTTAGGGCTGTTGTACATAGGGTCGCTATGAGTCGCAGGCGACTCAATGGCACATAACAACGACAAGTAAAACCCAAGAGGAACTTTAAAAAATCCAAAACAATGCAGATAAAACAAATGAGGCACTAGAAGCTCTGGAAAGACAAGAAACCACAATCCAGAATATGAGGATTTTGGAGGGATATATAAACAGAGTTGAAGAGATGGCACACATAACCAGCGAAAGAGATGATAAAACTCTCACCACTTATCTGCTGGAACAAAAAGCAGAATAAAAAGGGAAGGAGACAGAAGAAAGCCTAAGAATAATATGGACACCATCAGGAGGAATGAAATATGTATAGGATATAAGAACGTTGCAAAATAATTACCAGAAGAAAACTTTCCAGGTGTAATGAAGAATAAGAGAACATATTTTCAAGAAGCTGAATGTATATCATATAGAATAGACCTCAAAAGAAAAATATCAAGGCAAATCATAATTAAAATTGCCAGAACCAAAGATAAGGAGAGAATTCTGAAAGCAGCTAGGAAAAAACAAACAGTAATCTGTAAGGGAGAGCAAACAAGATTAAGTGCCATTCTCTCAGCAGAAACTATGTGAGAATAAAGACAGTGGAATTTATATATATATATATATATATCTCGAAAACTCAAAGAACACAACTGTCAACCAAGAATACTGTGTCTACAAAAGCTGTCCATCAAATATGAAGGAGAGATCAAGATATTCTCAGAAAAGTACAACCTAAGGGAATGTGTAAAAACAAAACCAGCATTGCAGGAAATACTGAGAGGAGTCCTTCTTACAGAAATGTCACAGAAAGCATGATGGAACAAGGTAACCAGCAACAAGACCAAAAAGAACTCAAGAAAATGATAGTAATAAGACTTTGTCTCAATAATTACAATGAATATGAATGATTTAAATACACCATTGAAGAGGAAAGAGTAGAAAACTAGATTAAGGAAAAACAAAACAAAACAAAACAAAACCCAAAACTGATCAATAAGCTGTTTACAAGAAACACAACTGAAAAGTGAAGATAAAGAAAGACTAAAAACAAAAGGGAGGGAAAAATATACCAAGCAAATAGCAACCAGAAAAAAGGAGTAGCAATATTAATCTA